>NC_066867.1:25359450-25659450 GCF_025177605.1 Cucumis melo | reverse complement strand
ATGGCATCGAGAACAGGTATAACCATTCACGACACCATGCATGAACCGTCAGAAATCCTGCTCTAACACTATTAATGTTTGACTTTTTTCCAACGCCCCATGCAAGTCGTCGGGAAATATGTTATCTATTTCTGACGTCAGCGAAAACCGTCGAAAATAAGTGTCACCATTCCCGATGCCATGCATGGAAAGTCGGGATATGTTATATATTTATTTTAATTGTGAACTATTCCCGACGTCCTTCGAAAACATCGGAACAAGTTAACATTAAAATAATATTTTCGCTGTATCTCGACGCATCCAAAATGACATCGGGAACAGGCGTTTGTCTTGACGTTCTTTCTTTTGATGTCGTTTTGTGCATTGAGAACCCCTGATTTATTGTAGTGGATGAGAGGGAGTTGAGAGGGACAGGCGATTTGAGATGAGACGTTGGCAACAGTGTAAAGGTGAGATAAGAGGCTAAGAGGGTGAGTCGTGAGATAATAGATAGAAGAGCGTCATGAAGTAAAGAACAAGAAGTCCAGTTACCTAAATCTTCTCTATTTATTAAATTAATGATAAAATATAAACACACACACACACACACATATATCATTAATTCGGGTTGGGTTAGGTTAAACCGAATTTTTCAACTCCTAACCCAACCTAATTTTAAACTAACCCAACCAAACCCTTATAATATGGATTGGATAGTCCAAGTTATTTGGATTTTCGGGTTATTCTTACATCACTAATATTGATTGCCGACCATTGGTTGCTGCCGAAGTGGAGGATAGCCATAGTTGCCGTCGGCAGTCGATGGGTTAATCCGTCGGAGCTTCGACATTGCCATCTTCGATGAAGTTTTCCTGGGTGCTAGAGATCCATTCGATGGATTCTTCACAGGTCGCACATGATGGATTCCATCTCTATTTGATGTTGGGGGAAGGTAGTTGTCATCCAAATGATTGAAGTCGCCACTAGTTTTTGCCTTACTTTCGTACACCGCTAACTAAAGTTGAGGTTGCTGATTTTTGGGGGAAGTTTTTCGTATGTGAAGAAGATGGAGACATCCAATTGAGATTACTAGGGGTTTTCAACTTGAGGGGTATTCGAGTCTTTGTAAAACTGAAGTTACGACTATGTTATTAGTTACTGAGTTGATTATAACAATCTGTAAAATCTGTAGGGGGTTTTAACTACTAAGGCTTAGAATGGTATATCATATTACAAGATGGACCCAAAATTTCCAAAATTTTCAGAAATTTCTTAAATGAGCTTATATTTTGCACAAATATAGGACCCATATGACCTATTTACCCATTTTTATTAGTAATTACATATTGATTTTACGTTGCAGATGAAATTGAATAAAATGAATTTGTAGAATTATTAAATATACTATTACCATATTAAAAATAAATCTCCAATAAATGATATCTTAATAATAAATGCAAATATAATTGTGGATTATTTATTATATTAGTTATGTAAGTTATAGAATAGATAATAAATTTGGTATAATATAACTATGATAAAATTCTTATATATATTTTCAAAAATCAATTATATTCATATATTGATGTGAAGGTTAAAATGGTCCTCAAAAACACGAAATCTTAATTAAGAATATAAATGAAATTTTAAGACATTTGTGTAAAATCATGTCTAAAGTAGGTGATTTTTCTAAATATTTCAATCTGTAAACAACTTAATTGGCCCAGCCCATTGAAACCCTATATATATAGGGTCTTCATCTCTGTAAATATTCACGTGGAGTTTATTACTGAATAAAATAACTCCCTTTATTCAACCTTTCTCATGGTATCAGAGCATTTTCGCATCCCCCGTTGAATATTTAGCACTCTTTCTTCACGCTCTCTTTTCTCTTCTTCCTTAAACCTTCTTCGATTGATTCCTTTTCTCTTTCAATCAACCCTCTATTATGGCAAGCACAGAAGCCCCAACATCAAGTTCAACATCCACTGATTTTGAAACCCAGACGAATCCCTATATGCTACCCCACTCAATGATTCCAACTACTATTCTTGTCACTCAGCCACTCATCGGATCTAATAATTACTCATCTTGGAGTAAGGCGATTTGTTTGGTACTTTTAGGCAAAGAAAAATTAGGGTTTATCAATGGAACCATTGAGAAACCTACAGCAGAAGGAAGCCTCAAGTCAGCTTGACAATGTAATAATGATGTAATGACCTCTTGGATTATTAATTCTGGAAGTGAAAAAGGTATATGGGATGAATTGAAACAAAGATACCAACAATTCAATGACCCTCATGTGTACTAGTTGCAAAAGGAACTTGTCACAACATCACAAGGTACTCTATTGGTAGAATCATATTATGCAAAAATCACTTCAATATGGCAACAACTACTTGAATATCGCCCAGTTGATGAATGTAAATGTGAAGGTATGAAGAAAATGCTTGAATTTCTTAATGTCGAATTTGTCATGATTTTTCTGATGGGTTCGAATGAATCCTTTTCACAAATTCGTGCACAAGTCTTATTAAATGACCCATTTCCTATGATAAATAAAGTTTTCTCACTCATTATACAAGAAGAAAGACAGAACTATTGGTGCTTCACCTTTGATTAAAACCATTACTTTGATGGCAAACACAGAGAACAAAAGATAGAATAATGAACGATCTAAAAAGAAAGATACTCGAATTTGTTCCAACTGCAAATACAAAGGGCATGTCGTTGAAAAATGTTACAAACTATACAACTACCCCTATGGGCATAGACTTGGCAATTCAAATAACACTTCTTCAGTGCATCAAAAATCGAATAATGTGGCAAGCCATCAACAAGCAACCTCTTAGTCTGAAAATGAAAAGGGAACTGACTTTTTTGCCAGCCTAAAGAATGACCAATACTCCCACTTGATGCAGATGATACAGTCTCATGCTTCATCGTCTCAACTCAGCGATAAGCCAAAACCATAAACATATAGTAGGTACATGTTTTCATACCCTTTTTACTTCATCGCTACATCACCTTGTCTGGGTAATTGGCTTTGGAGCTTCTACACACATTAGTCATGATAAATCAGTCTTTAAAAATCTTAAAAGTGCTCAAAACATGACTATCATTTTACCAAACAAGAACATAATTACTATCCAAGAATTGAGAGATATTGATATAACCGAAGATATTTGTCTATGAGATGTTCTCTTAATTCCTGAATTCCAGTACAATCTTTTTTCTATAAGTTCCCTGCTTAAAGATTCAAAATATTCAATTACATTCTCTAACAATCACTATATTCTTCAGGACACATTAAGTTCGAGAATGATTGGGAAGGCGGAAAACATAGAAGGCCTTTATCTTCCTTACACATAACCTGAAAATCTTGATAAACGACACTCTACCTTTATATGCAAAGCTACTATAAATCTTTGGCACCAACGGGTGGGGCACTCTTCAATTGTTAGACTAAAAGATTTATCCTCTCTCTTAAAATTCTCCAATAATTCATCATGTAAAAATACATGTCATATATGTCCTTTAGCCAAACAACCTCTATTTTCCAACATTAAGTAATGTAGCCCTAATATCTTTGATATAATACACTGTGACATTTGGGGCCCTTTTAAGACTCCAACTCATAATGGTCACTCATATTTCATTACTTTAGTTTATGACAAGTTTAGATACACATGGGTTTACCTTATGAAACACAAGAATGATGTCCTATAAATCATTCCTCATTTCTTCAAACTCATTGAAACCCAATTTTCTAAAGTCATCAAAATTTTTCAATCTGATAATGTCCCAGAACTTCAATTCAAAGAATTATTTGCCACAACCAGGACAAATCATTAATTTTCCTGTATTTACACACCACAACAAAACTCAGTTGTAGAAATAAAACACCAACTCCTTTTAAATGTGGGAAGAGCACTAATGTTTCAGTCTAAAGTCCCTCTTACCTTCTGAGGTGAATGCATCCTTACTGTTGCCCATTTGATAAACAAAACAACTATGGTCTTATTATCACATGCTACTCCCTTTGAAACTTTTTCTGGAAAGCATGCTGATTATTCTTTACTTAAAGTCTTTGGTTGTCTTGCATATGCCTCCACTTTATCTGTTAATCGTACTAAATTTGACCAACGTGCTCATCCATGCATTTTTTTTAGGATACCCTCTTGGCATAAAAGGTTACAAATTTTTTGATATGACTAAGAAAATCTTTTTTTTTTTTTTGTATCCTGAGATGTCCTATTTTTTGAAGACTTATTTCCTTTTCAAAATCACCTTGGAGAGCCCCTACAGACAAATCATGATTTTTTGGACCAGTTTGTTCTACCTTGTCTACTTTTTGATATGTCTAAAGCAAATTCAAGCAGCAATACACCTCCAAACCACCCAATGCCGAACATCATAGAGTGTGATGAGAGACACAACACTGATCAGAATACTGAAAATTGCGTTGATGAATTTAACCTAGTTGACAATGACAAGCAGCAGTGACATGCCTATAGCTATTCAATAATCATCCAGGTCAACATGTACTCCTTCATACCTTAAAGATTTCCATTGTAACATATTAAACCATAAACACATAACATCCGCAACTCCTTATTTTTTTGAAAAATATTTTTCCTATGAAACATATTCACCAAGTCACAAATATTTCTTGTTGAATGTTACATCTGTTTATGAACCAACTTTCTATCATCAAGCCGTCAAGTTCCAAAATTGGAGAGATGCTATGGCTGAAGAAATCGATGCAATAAAGAAACAACACATGGACAATAACCTCTTTGCCGAAAAACCATGACACTGTAGGAAGTAAATGGGTCTACAGAGTAAAATATCACCCCGGTGGAAGTGTTGATCGCTATAAGGTGAGACTCGTTGCAAAAGGCTACAACCAACAAGAAGACATTGACTTTCTTGATACATTCGCACCAGTTGTCAAAATAGTCACAGTAAAGGTACTTCTAACCTTAGTGATCTCTTTTAACTGGCAACTTGCTCAAATGGACATAAAAAATGAATTTCTCAATGGAGATTTATTTGAAGAAGTATATATGTCCTTGCCTATGGGATATAAAATATTTATTGTACCAAATAAAGGTGAAAAACTTGTTTGTCAATTGAATAAATCAATCTATGGTCTCAAACAAGCATCCAGACAATGGTTTCTAAAGCTCTCTTCAGCACTATCAGCCCATGGATTTATCTAATCCAAATCAAACTATTCTCTATTTACCTGTGGAAATAGTACAAAATTTATGGCATTATTAGTGTATGTAGATGACATACTTTTAACTGGTCCATCTCTTGAAGAAATCAATGTTGTTAAGGAGATTCTTAAGAGCCATTTTAAGCTCAAAGACTTAGGACAAGCAAAATACTTCTTAGGACTATAACTATCATGTTCTAAACAAGGTTTACTCTTTCACAACACAAGTACTCACTACGATCCTCAAAGGCACTGGTTATCTAGATGCCAAGCCTGCTTCGGTACCCAGGGACCCAAACATTAAACTTTCAAAGGAAAAAGGAACAAAATTGACATATAAAGAACCAGCCAACTATAGAAGATTAATTGGTTGGCTCCTATATTTACAAATTTCAACACCAGACTTATGCTTTGTTATACATCGCCTTAGCCAATTCCTACAAAAAAAACCAACTAATGATCACTTGAATGCCACATATCATCTTTTGAAATACTTAAAGAAGTCACCAGGTCAAGGCATTTTAATAAAACCAGTTAATGAGTTTCACCTTAAAGCTTATGTTGATGCAGATTTAGGAGCTTGCCTTAACACCAGAAGATCTACTTCAAACTTTTGTATTTTCTTAAGAGATTCTCTCATATCATGGAAGTCAAAAAAGTAGGTAACTGTCTCAAGATCCTCCATAGAAGCTAAGTATAGAGCTTTGACCTTAGTAACCAGTGAATTAACATGGATCTCTAAACTTTTAAAAGACTTGAATATCACTTCATTCCTGCCAACTATTGTGTTCTGTGATAACCAAGCCGCAATTGCTATAGCATCTAACCCAACTTTCCATGAAAGAACCAAACATATAAAAATTGATTGCCACTTTATAAGAGATAAATTTGTTGACATCTTCCTCAAGGTACTGCTCATTCGCTCAAATTTACAACCGGTTGACATGTTCACGAAGGCCTTACCTTCAAATACTTTGATAAAACTCTTAGCCAAGTTAGGAATCTTTGATGTCCACCTTCCAACTTGAGAAGAAGTATTAGAGTCTTTGTAAAACTGAACTTGTTTTGACTCTATTATTAGTTACTCGGTCAGTTATAACAATCTGTAAAATCTGTAAACAACTTAATTGGCTCAACCCATTGAAACCCTCTATATATAGGTCTTCATCTGTATAAATATTCATGTGGAGTTTATTACTAAATAAAATAACTCCCTTTATTCAACCTTTCTCAAGGAGCAATCAAATTGGACTTTTTGTCTTAAAATTCTTTATTTTTAAAAGTTATTCCAAAAATATTTTCTTCTCAACCTATGTTCTATTTTTGCCAATTTTCCTTGTTTGTTTTAAGATTTTCTTTTGCACTAATTAGGCAACTAGAGGTTGAATTAGGTATTGAAGTCTTTTCTTCATTTATTTGATGGATTAGAATAATGATGGAGTGAGTTATTATCGATCTTTTTTTTGTTTGTTTGATAGATTAGCATAATGCTAGAATGAGTTATTGTTATGATATTTTCTCTTGTAAACAATTGGTTAAATATGTTGTTCAATTCAGAGGAAGGAGGTAGTATCTCAACATACTATCTCGTTTGACCAGCATATTCCGTCGAATGAAGTAACTATTTTTCTTGGGTTGCTCAAATTGGATTTGTCCAATTAGATTGGCACCTCGTTACTTCTTTAGTGGAGCATTGGAGACCTAAGACCCACACAATTCATATGTCTTGTGGGAAATTCACTCTTACTCTACAAGACATTGGAATCCAATTAGGACTGCAGAGAACCTGCTACCAAATCGTTGATGTATAATTGGAAACTAGTGTGTGAAAATTTTTAGGAGTTCAACCACTTGATATGAAAGGTCAAAGATTCCATGGTTAGCAGTCGGTTCACAAAATTGGTACTTGATGTCGACGTTGTCAACCTCCAGAGATATGCTCGTGTGGGGAGTTATCTCGAGTGAGTAGTGCACAAGCCTTGAAAGTAGTTAGGCCACTAATACTTTTGCAAGTGTAGACATGTGATTGATTTAATATTATAACACCACAAGTTGAATTACAGCAAGTCGCAATTGATCGTTCACCAAGTTTCATGTACTATTTTATTTGTGATTTTATTCATTTATAATTTCCTGTAATAAGATATTTTAATATTTTTTTTTATTATGTAAAATGGAAGGATCGCCACCTGCATTTGAACTGTCAAGCAAATATGTTGATAACATATAGACGGATATTTGATTGACTGATGGACACTTAGTGTAAAAGTCTTTCCTATTTCATTTTGGATTTTAGCTATTGAAAAAAAAAAGAAGGAAGAAGGATTTTCTTCAGTTAAGAAAAAGTGAAATTAAAAAAAAAAGGAAACAAAGAAAAGAATTAAAGGAAGAGAAAGTGAGAGAGAAATAAGAAAATAAAAGAGAAGTTTTTTTTTTTTAATTGTTCATTTCTTCATCTTCATCATTTCTTTTCCCATTTCCACCGTCTCCTCCCAAGGTAAAGTAAAACACATGCACCAGTAGCTAAGAAAGGAAGAAGAAGGAAGGTTTTTTGAAATTGAGGCTGAAGAGGAAGAAGAGAACCTTGGAAAAGTGTCAGCTTTGGCAGAAGTATGGTAAACACAGACCACCTCTGGTGTTCTGATCGGTTTGAGCTACAAAAAACAATGAAGATGTGAGGTTTAAAATTACTAAAAGCTAATTCATTTTTAAATAAATTTTATGAAGAAAGCTTAAGAAAATTCGGATGTTCATTGGGTGAATTTTGATAGAGAAGACAGGGTAGGTTGTTTTCACGTGAAATCAGGATATCTATGTTCTTTTTTAGTATTTCAGGATGTACCAGTGGAGTTAGGATCTCTATTTGGTATGGTTCGAAAGATTGTTTAATTTACTACAATTTTCATGAAGAAATCATGAACCAAAAATGACTGAAAATAAGTTATATTGTAGGGACAAGTTAAAGGGGTCGTGGTGTATGCGATTTTTGGAGTGGTTCATTTTCGAGGGATGTCTGAGATTGTACACAGGAAATCAGATTTATATATCTTGAGCTAAGTTATGGAGGACCTCAAAATAAATATTTTGACATAAAGAACACTCATTTTGGTTAAGTATTGGAAGAGTTGTGATCATTTGAATATCATGCTGCGAATTTGAAAAATATTGAGAAATATGTGGAATATGGTTTTATTTCTTAAAGTTAGACTTCTTAAGCATCATCTTTAGTGAGCCATGTCAAGCATAACATTTTAAGATCATAATATTTAGATTTCTAATACTAGGTTTTGGTTGTTTAACAGGTCAAGAGGAAATAGGTCGAGTTTACATACCGAGAAACTAGCCTAAGACTGTGAATGACAAAAACAAGTTTTGAAAATGATTCTTTTTTTTAAACTGTTTCTTATAACTATTTTTTTAACGTGCTTGACTACGAGTTTATAAATGATATATGATTTCTATGTTTAGCTTTCGAGAATGAGTTTCGAGCTTAGATTTTTTGATGGAATCCACATGTTATCACGTGATTAATGAGTTTTGAAAAGCAGTTGAAATGGCATTTGTTTAAGCAAAGCATAGTTTTAGCAAGAATTATTTTAAGATTTTTGCTTTTTTCACAAACAAGCTGAGTAAGTTCGAGTTTATGCAAGGTTAAGATAAGCATACATGTTTAATGTGTTCATATGCTTTATGATATTTCCATTGACTACATGACTGAGATCTTGAGCCTGAGGCTAAAGGATACTGTGTGCACATAGGTTACATTCCGTTGTTGATGTTGAGTGTAGTTCGTGACAACAATGTTGTTGTGAGTGCTAGGCGAGCCCCACTACGACAAAGACTATGGGAGTGCTGGACGGACCCCACTACATTGTAGAACTAATAAACATTGGTTGTACTGAACGTGCCCTACACAACGTAATTAAGTCATGTTAGTTAAATAGTTTAAAACAGAAAATGTCTTGCTAGATTTTATAAATGTACGTATTGAATGTTTGAAGGAGTTGTTCCCTGAAATTATTTACAGCTAACGCTTCGCTTGTCATATTTATAAGTTTTCAAAGATTATCATGAGTTTTGATTTACAGTTTTAAAGCATTGTCACTCATTAGGCTTTATAGCTCATCCTTCCAAATTGTTTCTCCCACGTTTCAGTTAGAGGTTGAGCTCCCGGTGCCCGATAAACTGCCTTAGTTTGCTGAAAGCTCCCAGAACAATTGCTAGTACGTGGTTGGAGTTGTCCTTATAGTCTGTCATGTTCTGTTGTATATGTTCTGTAGGGTTTAGTTAAGTAAGGTTGTGTAAGTTTTGACTATAGTTGCGTAAACTTTGGTGTTTATCTTATTTGGTATGGTGTAACTCCGGTGTGACTATAGGTTAGTTATTTCAGGGCTACACTTAATGTATGTTATGTGTTATCTAGGTTCTATTGTCATGTGTTGCATGTAAAGTAATTGTGTATAAGATTAGCTTGTTTATCAGGATCAAGAGCTCAGCAGAGTCAGCATGTATTGTTTTGCGATGAACGATGTCAGTCAACATCATGCTATCTTCCGGACTAAGCTAGCAAGTGGTTCGAGAGGGGATGTGACACTCAGTAACAAAATATTACACAAATAATTACTACATATTTTTTGTTGTTTACTTATGTTCACTTTATTTTACAGATTAGTTGGACACACCATACACACACACGATATTATGGCATTACTGATCGATGTCATAATGGTCAAGAAGTTTGAACTTACTTTGGCCCATGTGTTGCGACAGTTTGCATGTGGCAAATCGTACCATCATTGTGTTTTACAGACCCAACACTACACCAAATTGATTTAAAAGGTACACACGACCAATACAAAGTAAGATGCATGATGAATATATTATGTGTGGCATGCACGTCATGATTGTTGGGCACAAGGAGAAGCAACACATGACCCAGCTATATCGGATAACTATTTTTCCTAGTACAATTTCTTAAGATTTTTGTCAAAAAGAATTAATGAGATTCTTTTTTATTATTTAAGGATTATTTAAAAAAAGGTTAAAAAAAATATCTGTTTTAAAAGATAAAAAATATTTCTCATAAATAGAAATCTTTTATCTTCTTTTAAAGAAGATCTCAAAGATTTGATAAAGTGGTTATATATTGAAACTCTATGCTTAGTTCGTGTGTGCATTACTAAACATTCAATTTGAAAGCATTCTTTCGGGAGAAATCGAAGATACATCAATTACCTTCTGTGTCATGACAAATTACTAAAGATCTACAGGTGATCTTACTGTGTACGAGTTGATAAGAAATATGAAAGAAGACTGAAATAGTTGAATTGTAGTCAATGAATTCAGAGTCTGAGTTTATCTTTAAGAAGATTCATCCATAAATTCAGAGGGAGCCTGAATTCTTTAAGTTATATTGTACTTAAAGATAGTCATATACATAAGAAGAATGTTCTTTATTGTATCGATTTATATTGACAACTTTGAATCTTAATAATATTTCTTATTTGAGTTGTGAAAGCTTTCCAGTCATAGGTGGCATTCACCGAACTAGGTTACCAAAGCTTCTGTGTTATTTACTTCCACTATTCATCTAATTATTATGACAATTAATTACTTTAGGATTAACTAAAGGTTTTATTGATTATCTCACAACTTTTTTCACAATTCAATTACGAAACGATTTATCACATCCAACAACTCTTACTATTATTGCATGGTAAGAATTTTAATATGATACATTTTATAATTATATGACATGAACAATATTTAATGTTACTATATTTAATCGTACATAATACTTTTGCTTTTATTCAAGACATACACAAGTACTTGGTGTAACACGATTTACTTGATTTGAGTTCAATGTATGATTAAACTTTGATATTGTTGAAAAAATTATTTATCAAACAAGACGATCCAATGTTTTTGGCACGGATTGAAGACATATTCAACATTGACGACAACATGACAAAGATGTTGCAGAAGAAGAGATAGATCATGCTTAAATTATAAATCAATGCTTAAATTATAAATCAAATTTTTAATTCATATGAATTTCAATTTTCAATTAAAATTTAAGGGAAATTGCATTCTCCTTTACACCATAACCTTAGTCATATTAGAAACTTGAGAAGGAAAAAAAAAACAAAATTAGAATACTATTTCTAGTTAAAAAGAAAAACCTTAGAAGCTTAAAGAAGAAAAGAAAAAAAAAACCCTATTGCAATCGTGAAAGTTATGGTTGCAATTTAGTCTCATTTATATAGTTTCAATAGAAATACTAATTTGATTACATTTTGAAATTGCCAACTAAAATATTTATGATTTCGTTATTAAATAAATAATTAAAAAAATATTAAAGACAATTAAATAAACTAAAAAACGATAAACAAAATATTAAATTGCTTATTCGGTACACGATTTCGATTATAACATTTGATTAATCATATAGATTGTGATTAAATGAAATTGTGTACTCGATACACGATTTTGTTTTGAATTTTAACCTTTTCTTTGTTTGTTTATTCTTTAAAACCTACCTTATTATCGTTATTAGTTTGGAAAAAAAACATTATTGTTGAAATTAACTACCCTTAAGCTAAGTTAGGTTAATTTTGGTGTTTAAACGATTTATTGATATATTTGATAATAACCAAAATTGGATGTAATTGACTTTTTTTTCTTTCCTTTTTTTTTTGGGGGGGGGGGGGGGCGGGGGGGGGGGTGTGTTATGGGGCTCTATTTATAGCAAAGTTTATTAACTTTAAATGTGTGGTATTGAATGGAATCCACCCCACCATTGTTTTCTAATAGATTATGAAGTTTTTATCAAATTTATTAGATAGATATTATGTGTTTATTATGTCCCACAAAATCAATTGGAATTTCGAAGGCTAAAAGTTCATTTCACTCAAACCTTTCATGTTTTCTTGTCTAATTGCCTTCTCTTTTTTTCTTTTTTCTTTTTTTCATTTCTCTTTTCTTTTTCCCGTTTTAAATATTCTGAAATTAATGCAAGAACAAATCACTCTTTCACATGTAATGGTTAGAATGAGAAATTTTGAATCTCGAAAATATGTTTAATGCTTAAATGCTAAAAAAATATTCCAAGCTCAAGTGTATGAGAAACATCGGTAAATAGAGGGTTACCCTTTCATTTTGGGGAAAGGAGGGAGAACAGTAGAATAATTGAAAACCAATGGTATATTAAAAGTTACGAAAATTTGAAGTACCCTAGATTTGCAAAATATACAAATCCAAGCTTGGAAGCTTTTAAACTTATAAGATTATATCTCTCCTAAAGCTCTCAAATTTTGAACATCGAAACTCCAAACCTCTGAACATTTAAAAAATATAACTCTCTTGAACTTGAAATTGTAAAGCTGATCCAACATGATCAATAAATCAGACACTAATCTAAATTGTTCAACAAACCAAAAAATATGCTCTAAAAAGATCAACAAGCTTGAAATTAAAATTTATTTTTTAAAAGAAAGAATAAAGGATCAAACATTAGAGATTGTATTAACTATTTTGCAATCTATACAAATACAAAATTCAAATTCCACCGATTAAATTCCTCTCAAAATCGTGTGTGAGCAATAATTATAAGTTTGGTCCTTTAAAATTTTATGTTTTTCGTTTTAAGATAATCTTTTTAAAATTTTAATTATATTTAATAAATTTTTGAACTTTAAAATCGTTAATAAATCTTGAACTCTAAAATCATAAATAAGTCTATTAACTCTCAATTTTGTTTATGAGAATTTTCTAGTATATTCAATACATCTTTCCAGAAAAATTAACAAATCATTATAAAAAGATGAATTCCAACCTTACGTATGGTAATTTTGTTATTCTTTTCCTTAAATAGTTCAAAATTTAGATTTAAAAATTTTAAGAACTTAAAACATTGAAAATAAGAGGTTCAAGAAATTACACTTAGATTTGATAACCATTATTTTGTTCTTTTCATTTTTTGAATTTAAATACTAATTTTACTTTTGTTATTCTACCAAAGATTTAAAGATACAAACTAAATTTTCAAGGCTAAAAAGTTGTTTTAGCTTTAAAGTTTGACTAAAAATTCAATCATTGTATTTAAAAAAGTTTAAATCGTTGTAAGATATTGTTAAATACCAAATCGACAATAAGAGATTATCAATAACCAAGATGCTAAATTTGTAATTTAACGACAAGAAAATTATATTTGTCAACGTATTGAAACTTCCACCACAATAACATACATACAATTTAATAAGTGATGATGTTTCCAATTTCTTGACAATAGAAAGAAGAAAAAAAGTAGGTTAGTTATTCGCATGTTATTCATATTCCTTCAATTACAACATTAGAAGTTAGGATTCTGAAGCGAAGGCTGTTTTCATAAATTTTATTTTTCTTTACGCAACAAGGATGTAAAGAAAAGAAATAAAATAACATAAATAACTTTGCTCTACAACTTAAAGGAAGAAGAACAGATTAGAAAGATCTACAATGCATAACAAACACTGCCACATTAATATAATGAGATGACATTGTTACATTACAACAGCACAAGCAATTGAAAAGACAAAACTACAAGGTACAATGTTTCTTATCATTTAAATCAGAGTATAGGGTTGGATGGCTTTCATCATGCAATCAGCCGCCACACTCAAAAATGTAAAAAGAAAAAAAAAATTGCTTTAGGAGATTCACCTCAGATCTGATGGGGGCAGAGGGCAAGTAGGAATAATCTGAGTCATTTGTGAACTCATGTCAAGTCCTACTCCAGGTCGGTTTGAAGACGATGATGACAATGGCTGAGGCGGTAATGAAGAAATAGCATTGAGATTCGAAGCTGCTGCAGGATGCTTAATGGGGTACACTTCAGTAACTTCTTCAGTGCCCTCATCAAGGTATATAACATCTTGCATGGTTAGCTGGTGGTATTCAACAATCTCCCTTAGAAATCGATTCTCGCGTGCATAGACTGAATTTTCATGCGCCAAACGAGCCTTTTCTGCTAGAAGTGTTTCAAGTTGAAGTCGTATCTAAATTGAAAAACATCAGGAGTTAGAATTGAAAATCAACTGATTAAAATAGCTCATGACTCCCATTTGACATACATTGGAAAACAAATGAAAGCACTGGAAAACAACATTTAGTGATGTAACAAACCGAGAAAGGTCAAATAACAAAGATCCGATCAAGTTAGAGCACTGGATTTATATGCAGAATTGCTATGCCAGAAGAAGATGTTGTATCTTACCCCACAAGGCCTGCCTTGAAATAGAATTAAAGATTATATGGAAAGGGCAGGGGAAAAGTGGTTACCAAATCATCATCTTCTAGGTTGTTTCCCCTCTCACGATTCTCCCGAAGAATTTTATTTTCTTCTTCCAGCTGAGCACATCGTTCCTTTGCAAAAGCAAAATCTGCTTTGACAGTCTTCAACTCCCTAAGAAGCAGCTTTGCTTTGGCAGCCATTGCCATTGCAACCTATGGAGTCGAACAAAAGAAATATGTCTACTTTTTAACGGGTTTAGATGATGTCAATGTTCATAGAAGAAAAAGAATTCATGAAGACTGGAATAACATGCACTGAGAAATAATGGAGTCATGAAAAGAACGTGCATAGATAATTTGTAAAGACGCCTACCACATTCATTAGGACATCCATGGATGCAATTTTGGTACAACGGAATTGACTTGTGCATTTATACAGGACAGAGTCATTATGAACATAAACAAAAATTAGAATATCCTATGACATGAAAACCAACCATGTAGGCGGTAACGTATAGAGTTGAAGAATCTACGATTTTTTTCCAACGAGAAGTAACAGATAAAGAAGTTAAAGCAGGCTTCAAGTTTCAACTGAACTTGTGTCTTTAAAGGTGTTACTATTAAGCATGCACTGAAGAACAGCCACATACAAATACTCAAAACTCGCTTTAATCCTTTCGGTTATAAATACTCTACATTCTCCAAATGATCAATGTGATGAGGCCCAAAACATGACAAACTCTAAATATAAATCAGATCAATTCATACGAACTCTGAAAAAAGGTGACACATAACAAATAATCGAAACCTCTGCATGAGTTTGCATCATATCATAGCAGTAAATACAAATTTACAAACCAAACACAAGAACCAATATGATCCTTGGATCACCACATCTTCTAAAATGAACAAGTAAGACACCCAAGGAAAAGAAAATGATAAAACCAACTGTTTTTTTTAAGGCTTGCAAGAAAAAATCAAGATCATTTTGTCTAAGCTAACTGATTTATATGATCAAATGTAAATTAGTCTTTTTTTTCTTTTCTTTCTTTTAGAGGAGAAACAAATTGTTGAAATGTAAGTTTTAGCAACCGTTCAATGCTATAATTTCATAAACTAGAGATATACAGTTGCCACCTTACGTCGCGAGATGCCTTCAGCTGAAGTTCAAGGCCAGTTTGCATTTGGGTTTGTGTTGGAGGCTGCGTCTGAGATTCCATGGTAGTCCCAGAATTTGGTGTCTGATATTGTGCCACTGAACCACCAGACTTTTTCTTAATATGCTTGCGAGTTTCTTGAATGATATCAGCCGTTTTATTTTCAACAGCCGTAAGCTTTTCCTGAGAAGGAGACGAGCAATATCTTTACGAATAATCTAAAATAGAGATCGATTAATCTTAGAGCACTCAGAATGGTCCATGACCCCAGATGTCTTAGCGGTGTATATATTTCAGAAAGAAGTATAGAATGCCCCTGTTTTCTGAAAAATTAAAGGGGTAAATGGATAGGTTATTGAAATTTTCAGATAATGGCTTACCTCAAAAGCATTGCCAATATAGTTAAGGGAAGATGCTAAGGCGCCCAAACCCTTCTGGAAAGAAGAATTTTCTGTTTTTGGTTGGCTTTCATCTGATTGACTTCTGTTATGATACTGGAAATTGCAAACACATACAAAAATCTTGGCTGTTCATTATGAGCAGGCATATTTACATCCTACTAAGAAACTGTATAGATAACATTTCCTCTCATATACTGGCTACTGCAATTTAGAAAATCTTACCTTGGCCCTTGTAGCTGAACCTGCACCTGCACCTGCACCTGCACCAGTACCTGTACCAAATCCTTGCTCCCTCATCCTTCCAGGTGCTTCAGGTTGTTGGACGCCATTATCATCATCAAGAATTGCTTTGGCCTTTCTGGCCAAAGCACCCCAGAATCCATGTTTAGATTCATTCAAACTTTTCATTGATGTATATTCATATGCCTTGGAATCCTACATTAATACACATCATAAATTTTGGAGAAAAGTTAGTTAAAGAGAATCCATTTAAATATGGAGGACAAGTGCAAATCAAAAACTGATAAGTAGCACTGTAGAAAGTGAAGGCACCGCCACAGGAGTAAAATGCATAAACGGAGTGCACACCTGCCAAAGAAATAAAGCTAAACAAAATTGAGAGCGTTGTGCAAGATAGATGGAAAATTAAACCCCTTCATTTTCTCTTTCCACCTTGAATTAGTATTTCTGTATTTCATAAGCAATGTCTTTCTATTATTTGGCTCAAATCAGGATAAACAGAATCCACAGGAAAGCAATGCAAAACACGTCCTTCATAATTGAGGGAACTAGTAGCAGGAAATTTACATCACCTAGGAACTAGATAAAGTAAATGCAAAGAGAACACTTCTTTGAGCGTGAAAAGAAACGAGAAGACAGTGCCAGGGGGAAAGGTATTCAGTATCTCTAGCCAGATAAGATAGTATAGAATGAACAAAGGATTATATTTTAGATGATCAACGAAACAAGCAGCAGGCAGAGTAGTCTTTATCAATAATACGGAAAGAGAGAAATATAAACCTGTTAAGAACATTTTAAAATATCTAAGTAATTTCATTCTTCTTTTCGAACCAACTTAGAAGAAAATGATGATCAAGGATAGAAAGACAAAGTGCAACATTCAATGGGGACAGAGAGGCAATTCTGCTGTCAGCTGGTCTTCTGAGCAGAATGTGGCCCCTACATAAATTAAATTATTTCTTCTTCAAACATCAGGTTATAGGGAAAACACTTCTACATCTGTAATAGCATACATAACAAGGCTCTAAGCTAGTGAAGGAGGGATTGTTAATCTCACAGAACCAACTCTAGAAGGCAGGCATCATTTGCAAATCAAACATAGCTTGGACGATAAGGCACTAATCACCATCAAAAAGAAAAAAAATGGTTTGATCCCCACCCCCGCAGTTGTTGAATTAAGATATGAAAAAGAAAAACCCAGGCATTATTTCTTTTCAACTCTCCTCTTTATTTTGTAACGTAGATCAAGCAGTAAAAATTAGTTCTCATAAAAACAAGGTTTCGATACACTGGTGCTGAAAGATCCAATAATCAGAGACAACACACAATAGAGCTATCAACCATATTTACAAGTTCGAATAGCTAATGGATTATCAGTTCAGCAATAACGCAAGAACAAAACCAGCTTCTAAAGCAATCAAATTAACAAGAGTAAGCCAACAGTTTGAAGATTTAAAAAAAAAAAGACAGAAACTAAACCTGAACGGATGAGGGGGAAGGAGAAGATGAAGAAAAAGTGGGTTTCGAGACCCGGGAAGCAGAGCGTGCAGCATAAGCAGATGAGAGTGAAGAATCCCTATGAGCCGATGAGGCTTTTATGGCTTTAGCAGCAAGAGATTGTGGGGAAGATGATGACCGCGAACTACCAACAGCATCATTGCCACTGTCGCTACTAAGATCATAAACATCATCATCTTCATTAGAAACAAAACGAGTAGGACGCCGAGAATTCCGAGCTACTCCTTCAAAATCTGAAGCTCTTGTCGCCCCTTGCTGCTGCCTCTTGTATTCCATATCCGTCTTTTTCTCTAAATTCCAAAAACCCTTTGGCCTATCTTAAGAAAACGAAACCATTTCTGGAAAGAAAAAAAACGAACAAATCCCACCACCGGTGCAGAAGAAAGAAGTAGCAGCAATTGAAATGGATGTCGAATTTCAATTTCAGCGAACTAGCTTTACAGTGAAACTTCGAGAACAGGTTCAGATTGGTTGAATGAGGGAAAGGGATTGATAAGAGGGCTGATTCTTGTGGTTGAAGAACAAGAAATAAAATGAAAATCGATTCGGAGAATAGACATGAAACGAAAAGTAGTTGAGTTTGAGCGATTGACGAATCGTTGTCCTTCGGATTCCTTCTCTCTGACTCGTAATCGGTTGTTTTTCCCTCTCGCCCCGGTCGTCGGAGCCCACAATTCCGGTTGAAATTAGATCTTCATTTTCTAGAATTTATTATTATTCATTTTTTTTTTTTCTTTCGGCTAATTTACAATGTGGAGGTCTGCCTTATTCTCATTTTTCACATCTAATATTTATGGAAATTTTAGAGAAATAAGCTGATTTAAATTCATTAGTTCACCCTTGTCTTAAATTCTGGGTTATTTCATTTTGCCAATCTCTTGAAGTATTAATTATATAATATTTTCTTCTTTTACTTTATCTTTTGATTTCATTTAATAATTATTCTAAATTAATTATCGTATATATCGAATACAATTAGGATACTTGTTATTTGTTTTAGTTAAAGCATATCTTTACATGTTCAATTATTTTTGTCTCTCTTCCATTTTCTCCTACCCTTCCATTTTTTTTTTTTTTGTCCATCGACTTACAAAATTCTAGGGGCGTAAAACACCGAACCAAACCAATGGATCGAATCGAACCGACTCGGTTTGGTTCGGATTGGACTGGTTCATAAGAATTATAGTGTCGAACCAAATCGAATCGGTTCGGTTCGGCTGGTGGTTCAACCCATTAGGTTAAAAGTAAAGTTAAAGAAGTCGCGTTCTTCACTTCTTCGGTCTTCCCATTTTCTTCCGCTCACTTCTTCATTCTTCACTTTCGTCGTTCTTCCCCTTTTTTTTTTGTTCGCTTCTGCCATTTACAATTATCCACCAATTTCGACTCGACCCAAATTTGGGTCGGGCTCTATCAATACTACCTGTACATTTCGAGTCGGTTTTGAAGGAAAATTGACCCAACCAACCCAATTACACCCTGACAAAATTCGATTTATTGTGTCGCTCACTTTAGATTTAATCTTCATTTTTTCCAGTGATTTCATACTATTTCATTCGATATATTCTACCAATTTCATATTCAAGAGATATATGGATATGTTGTTTTACAATAATTACTTTTTTATGTTGTTTCAATTAATTTTTTTGTTATATGTTAGTATTATTCTTATATTACTACTCTAGTTTCTAAATCAACTATGTATATTGTTCACAATATTTGTTGAAGTGTAGCTGCATATTTTTACTATGTAAAACGATTATATTATATCCAGTGGAAAATATTATTCATATATTTTAAGTTTTTTTTCTAAACTCTCACAATATATATTTCATATTTTTTTGTTGATATCAATATGAATATACACATTCAATATATGTTAGCATACGAGAATCTTGTTTATTTTTTATATCATATTCAATATATATTTCGTAAGGCACTATTTGTGTGCTTAATGTTCTGATTTCATTATATTGGACATCTTCTGGCATCACCATGTCTATAGGAATGTAGTGGTTGGTAATATCTTCAAATGTTTCCCCAAACTTTGAATATTCATATTCTTGCTTTGTTACGGGTGTTGAGTTTTATGTCCTAAAACTCATAGATAATAAATATAATCAATTGACTGCCATTAATAAAGTGTTTTATTTTTATAATTTCAATAAGTGTTATTGATTATATTATTAGTTTTGTCTTAATAACCTAAATCCAATAAACTAACATCCTAAGCTGTTTGATGAGTCTTGAACAGTATGTAAAGACATACGGGGATCAATGTTCAAGATCAGCTTAAAGGGTCTATAGTATAGGGTTAAGGTTGGGTACTTTATCCTGTTAACACTATGGATACGACTCACTTTGTATTTGATACAAACACATTGATCCAATGTGTTCATGTATACGACATGCGAGTAAGGGTATCCTATGCAATGAGTTTGCATAAGACTGGACCACGAAATAGTAATCACTAGATGTAACTCCGTTAACTAGTTGGATTTCTATTTCATTAGGATGACCTAGGTGACTTAATCTTAATCCTGAGTGTATTATGAACTCCTGTTTGCGAGGGATTGTCCTTTGATTTGTACGGGAGCTGGGAACATAATCACACAAGATGGAATTCACTCCTTCCCACCTTTAGGGTAAGTAGATAAGTGTTTCCTTAAATGGTGTCTATGGGACTTGAACAAAGGGCCCTACCCTCTCTATGGCACGAGAGGGGTTTCTGTTTAGTGGTTGGACCATAAACAGGTTGTTCATTAGAGAAGCACTGGTATTTAAGGACTAGAGGTAACCCAGGGGTAAAACGGTAATTTGACCCAGCTGGTGTTACGAACACTTGTGAAGGACTAACTTACTGGTATTGGTCTATATCCGTGGACACAGAAATATATCTACAGTGAGAAGAGTTCAGCTGTGAGTCTTTAGTGGAGTGTACACACAGTTAACGAATATTGATTAATGTAGTTAATGAGTTTAGCTAATTAATCTCATATCGTTGTAGCTTCTTATTTTGGATATGATTCAAAATTAAATTACGAGAGAATAAAATATTTGAATAAGTTCAAATATTAGTTTAATTTGAATTAGATTCATATTAAAACTATAAGTTAAAATTTAATGTGTATATGATACATATTAAAACTGTAGGTTATGAGAGAAATTTATATTTGAATATGATTTAAATTATGGATTAAATTAAATATAAGATATTTAATTTAGAAATTAATTAATTGGAGAATTAATTAATAGTTTAGTTTAATTTGATTTAATTAAATTAATTAAATTAAAACTATAGGTTATGCGAGAGATATCATTTAGATATGATTTAAATGAAAATATTAATTAAATATGATTTAATTAATTATTAAATTATTTATTATTTAAATTAAATTAATTAATTATTTAATTAAATTAATTAATTAGTTTAATATATATATTAACTTAATAATTATTATTAAGTTAATAAGGAATATGGGTGGTTTTCCCACGTTCCCATTTATTATTTCCAACTTCCCACTTCTTCCGTTTGAAGAAGTGGGAATACTTTGCATAACAAGGAGTGAGTTCTGCGAAGAAGTTCTGTGAAAAATTTTGTTCTCCCATTTCTCTCTAAGAAAAATTCTCTTATTCCAATTTTGGTTCCCACAAACCATCTCAATCAGAGAATAGGAAGGTTTCCAAGTGGTAGTGCCCAAATTGGTGATTGGTAGATTCAGAGTCGTCAACGAGCGTAAGTTTTCTTCTTTATTTTTATTCAAAGCATGTTTATCCATAAAAATTGTTTTTGTAATTTTTTTGCCAATGTATTGGTAATTTTAAGGTTCCAATTAAAATTGGGTTTCTGTAATTTTCTGCTGTAAAGGGTTTTCATCTCTGCAACGGGGATATCCTATAACATTATATATGATTAGTATGTCAAACTAGTTAATAAAACCCTATATATTTGAAAAATACCTTAACATTGAAATATATAATCACTTCTGCATCATCCATCACTATTGGGTAATTTTTGTTCGACTGTTTTGTCCTAGAAGAAGAACCCAGTACTCTTTAGCTTCTACGTCTATTAGAATTATTTCCAGGAATCTTGTCATGAACCATATCTCTTATCGAAAGAAAAAACGAAACGTTTTCAGTAACAAAATACTGCCGCAAGAATATTTTCGATATAAGAAGTATTTCCGAGAAAGATAAGCACACCAATCAATCAAAATCTTAAAACTGCAACAATTTGAAACAAATAGAACATAACAAACCAATTTCATATCAAGAACACACGTAGATATACCCTAGTACAAATCTCCTAAATACCACAACTATAACTTTAAACATTTATAATACACTAACACATATACTTAAATACCATGACTAAATTTCAAATTATCTTTTTCATTGCATATAATAGAAGTAGGTATACCCATGTACAGAGCTCTAAAAAACCACAAGTATCATATACAATTTGAACATATATACTAATATCTTCTTACATGTATAATACACTAACACAAATATCACATATACTATCAAAAAGTACCACATTTTTTTCTTATTATTTGCAAGGAAAACAATTTCATCTTATTTCAACCTTCATTCTACTGATTCAAGACATCCATACATCCCATATACTATTTTCATTTATTAAAAATCAACAACATGCATGTTGAATCCCCAATAATAGTTCTTGGATTTCATCTCGAATACCTTCGTAGTTTTTAAACCCGAAAAAAAATTGGAATCTTCATGATTTTTGGATGATATCTCAAATCTTTTGTGATATACGTAAGATATCTTAATCAATTTACTAAAGAAGAAAAGAAAAATGCTTACCGTTTTAGTATTTTATGGCTGAGTTCTTTCTCTCAGTCTTCACCATCCTTCATCGGAACCCTAAACAAACTTTCGTACTCAAAAATGGAAATGTTATTGCACTTAGGTCTTCAAAACACATAACTCGTCCAAATCCGACTACTAGTAATTAAGAAAAAAAGGCAGCAAATGAACAGCAGCAGAACAAATGGATAAAAGAACAGAAACTGCAAAAGAAAAACTACATTAGTAGATGCCTGAGTCGCGGAACTCGCTCTCTTTAGGTTTCGCGACTCTACTCTGAATTGTGCAAACAGATTGTTACCCCGTCGTCACTAGGATAAAACAACCTCACTTGTCAGTTGATTTTGCACAGAAATCAAACTGTTAATCTATAAATCACTCAAAGCTCGACAAACACACACACAACTCGAGAGACTTGAACAGGAAGTGAATGAAGAGAAGATTGTTTTCTATGTTGTGTCTAGAAATGAAACTGAGGGATGTATATATAGTGGTGGAGGATCAGCAACGGTCAAAAGAATTTAATTGTGAAACGTCACAAATTTATTATAATAAAATGTTTAACGGTAAAAAAAATTAATTTGTAATAAATATTAAAACGTTTCATAATTTCTTACAAATTTTTCATCCAATAATCCCCCACTTGAAAAAGTTTTACTATCAGTCCCCCACTTGAAATTTTTTAAAAACATTTTCATCGAACAGTGTCTGTCTCTGTAATGTTGTGCTTAAGTAAAGGCGTCTGATGACTTGAACCTTTATGTAGTGCCAATAGTTTAGAGTATTGTAAAGTAACTCATAGTTTTGAACTTTACTTCTAACGCTATCACACATACAAAATTATTTTAGTAAAGTTCTAAAATAGCCCGTGCTTTATGGCCTTGCACGTATATTCTAGTTTAGTGAATGCTTTAGGAATCTTCCCAGAATTCCGTAGGAAGCGACCCTCACTTCCACATTCACAAAGGTGAACCTATCAAGAGTACTCCTGTAGCTAGGTACCTTACTTAATATCAAGTATAGATTTCATTAAGAACAGAATTTAGCCTTGTCATACGCTTCAGATGTCATGCTAATCACTAAATCATAAGAATGGAACTTCTAATTATTTAGCATGATTCTCGTCACATTACTTGTGATCAATTATTATCCATTGAACTTGTTTTTTGGGATCCCCAGTCTTTCAAGTTGGGTTTACCTCATAGTAATTCAAGTTTTAATAGGATTGAGTCTCATTCTTTCTGAGGTTTTAAAAACCTTTTCTCTAGCGAGTCCTTTCGTTAAAGGATCAGCCAAGTTATCGTTAGACCATACATAATCCACTATTACTACACCAGTAGTGAGCAATTCTCTAATGGTACTATGCTTACGACGTATCTGTCGTCTCTTACCGTTATAGTAACAGTTTTGAACTTTTGCCATAGCTGCAGTACTTTCACAATGGATTAGTATGGATAGTATCGGTCTTTCCCATGTGGGAATCTTTGATAGCAAGCTTCGAAGCCAGCTTGCTTCTTCACTAGTAGTAGCTAGTGCTATCATCTTTGACTCCATCGTTTACTGGGCTAAGATTGTCTATTCTTGGATTTCCAAGCCACAAATCCTCCTGCTATATTAAAAATATAGCCACTTGTAGCCTTTGAGTCATCTAAGAGGGAGTTTCAATCAGCATCGTTGTAACCTTCAAGTATAGCGGAAAACTTGTTATAATGTAATCCTAGGTTTTGAGTTTTCTTAAGGTATCTCACTACTCTCTCTATTGCATTCCAGTGTTCTAGACTGGGTCTGTTGGTAAACCTATATAGTAATCCTACGACGTAAGCTATGTCTGGTTTAGTGCAATCAATAGCATACCTCAAACTACCTATGATACTAGCGTACTCAGATTGGTTAACACTGTTACCAATGTTCTTAAATAATTTCACACTAGAGTCATAAGTGTACAAGTTGGTTTACTTTCAAAATAGTTCTACTTCTTTAGAATCTTTTCTATATAGTGAGATTGATCTAAAGAAATTCCTTTTTCAGTTCTTGTAATTTTAATGCTTAAGATACATCAGCTTCACCTAGGTCTTTCATGTTAAAGTTTGCACTCAACATAGATTTTACATCATTTATGACGTGCAAGTTTGATCCAAAAATTAACATATCATCTACGTATAGGCATATGATAATACATAGTCTACCTTCAATCTTATAGTAGATACATTTGTCACTTTCATTTACTTTGAATCCTTTTGACATGAGTAAGTTGTCAAACTTTTCGTGCCATTGCTTGGGAGCTTGTTTTAGGTCATAGAGGGATTTATCTAGTTTGCAAACTGGGGATTCTTGGTCGTAAACTATGAAACCTTCTTGTTGTCTAATGTAAATCTCTTCTTCTAAATCACCATTTAGGAAAGCAATTTTGACATCCATCTGATGGATTAAGAGATTGTTCAGGGCAGCTATAGATATCAACACTCTAATTGAGGTGATTCTAGTGACTAGGAAAAAAGTATCAAAGAAATCTATATTCTCCCTCAGCCTAAATCCTTTTGCTACTAATCTAACCTTATACTTATCTACTGATCCATCAGGTTTGAGTTTCTTCCTTAAAACCCATTTGCAGCCTATAGCTTTACATACGAGGGGTAAGTCTACTAGGTGCTGAGTTATATTGGATTCAAGAGAATCAATTTCATCATTGATAGCTTCTTGGCATAAATTGGCATCTACTGAGGATAAGGCTTCTGTTAGATCTTTCGGATCTTCTACGTTATATATTTTGAAGTCTTCTCCAAAGTCTTCTACTGTTCTAGCTCTCTTGCTTCTTTTAGGTTCATGATATACTTCCTTGTCTTGGGTTTGGATCCTAATTGAAGGTAGACTACTGGAACTTGAGCCCCCATTAGTTTAACTATTTAGGCCCCCCACTATTTCTAGATTTAAAAGGAAATCTATCCTAAAAAAAATCTACATCATTCGATTCTATGACTATTTTGTTTTCTAAATCATATAACCTATAGGCTTTACTGCTTTCAGTGTATCCTATTAAGACACATTCACTACTTGCTAATTTCCTTCTTTTTGGATAAGGTGTTCTAACATAAGCTAGACAACCCCAAGTTTTAAGATAAAACAAGTTTGGTGTTTTATGTTTAAGGACATCGTAGGGTGAAGTTTTACTGTTTGATTTAGGAATCCTATTAAGAACATAATTAACAGTTTTAATTATTTCACCCCACCAAGATGGTTCTACTCCTAACTCAAGTAAGATAGCAACTACTAACTCAGTTAGAGTTCTATTCTTTCTTTATGCTTTTCCATTTATTTAAGGAGAATAAGGTGTAGTAGTTTCGTGTATTATTCCTTTTGAGTTATAAAATTCATTGAAGGCAACTCAATCATATTCAGTTCCTCTATCACTACGAAGTCTCTTAATTCTTTTGTTAAACCGATTCTCTATTCTAGTTACAAAAACTTTGAACATGTCATAGGAATCACTTTTATTTTTAAGCAGATAAATAAAAGTGTAGTCAGAACAGTCATCTATAAAGGTAATTACATACCTTTTACTGTTTCTAGTTAAAGTACCATCAAATTCACATAAATCAGAATGAATTAATTCTAAAGGCTCTGTTAGTCTAGTTACAGACTTATGTGAGGTTTTAGTTATCTTAGCTTGACTACAACATGCACATTTCTGAAAATCATGCAGAGATAACTTAGGTATGAGATTTAACCTACTCATGTTGCTAATTAACCTTTTATTAACTTGACAAAGACTAGCATTCCAAACATTAAAGAAGACAACATGTAAGTAGAATATGCAATCTTATTAATTTCCAGATTCAATTTGAACATGCTATCAGTAGCGTAACCCTTCCCCACAAAAACATTGTTTTTAGTTAAGGTAAACAAGTTTGATCCTATGGTTTGTGTGAATCTAACCTTGTTGAGGAGATATTCGGAGACCAAATTCTTTCGAATTTCTGGAGTATGCAGAACTTCCTTTAGCACAAGCATCTTGCTGGATGTGAATTTCAGTTCTACTTCTCCAACACCGGCCACCTTGGTTGTGTGATGATCTCCTAGAAGGATTATCTTATCCTTAACCTCATTATATTTTCTAAAAAGACTAAGGTCGTGGCAGACATGGTGGGATGCACCGGTGTTCAGCCACCAACCTTCAGACCCCTCAATTACATTAACTTCAAATCATAGCTACTAATTCTTCTTCTATCAGGTTCGCCTGCGTAGCAAGACGACTCATGTTTCTACAATTTCTAGCTAAATGACCAAGCTTATTACAATTATAACAAACAATTTGTATAATTGTAAAGCTTTGAAACCTAAACATTTACGTGTCCCTCGTAGTCATCGCATTTTGTAGTTTTTTATTTTTTAAAAACAAAAATAACTTTTTAAAATTCATTTTTTTTCATTTTCAAATTTTGAATAATAGAATGCATATAATAATAATAATAAAAAAGTTAAAAGTTGAAGTATTTTTTATAGGATTAATTTTCAAAAACATAATATGGTTACCAATGGAGCCTAAGCTTTAAGTTTTGGGCAACAAGAGCTCACCAAACATCCTCATCCTATGCATGACTGAGGATTACGTGATTCAAACTTCTCACTAAGTTGTACTAAGAAAATAGAATTTAATTTTAATTTAGTATTTTAATTTTCTTATAAAATGTTGTCATTAAAATTTAAAACTTACCCTTCTAATCGCACATTTTAAAAGATATATATCTTAAAGTCATTAAGATTAATGTTTGTTAATTATTTTAAAATAAGTATGACATGAATTTTAATTTCAATTTTAACAATAATGATGATGAAAAAAAGTAAAATTAATTAATTATAATTATTTAAATATTTAACAATCAATATTATCTATAGAAAACAAATATTCAGTAAAAAAAAAGTAAGATTAAGAGCATAGATCTTAAAATTTCTTAATTTATGAAATTTATATATAAAATATTAGATGTGGAAACTTTTTTCCGATTATTTTTAGATCGAAACTTGTCGGCCGGAGCTCCGTTCAGGGATGCCTTCATTTATTTTCATATTGTTAAATGTCACGTGCCCATCACGTGGGTTGTCTAATATTTGTGTGTGGGAAATGCCAAAGTTTTACGTTCATTTATGATCTTCGTAACCACTTTGGTACCTTAACCTTCCTTTTTAGTCTTCTTTTTTTAAAAAATTATCTTTTTAATCCTGTAATATTATGTGAGTTTTGAATAAAATGTATCTTTGGTCCTCGAGTTCGAGTTTTAAAAACACACTTTTATAATTACCATGTTTATAATTATAGACTCGTTTCATTTCTAAGTTTTTAAAATACACTTTTTTTTTTTAGTTTTTTAGTCTTTTAAATTAGTTTAAAAAGTCTCTCAAATATTTCTATTACTTTTATTTTGAATAATCATATGACATAAAAATAATTTTTAAAAATGGTATCATTTCTTTAATTATTTTCGAAATTTTATATACCATATAACTATTTTTTAAATAAATAAAAAAATTGACTAAAATTTTACATTTTTAATAACTCGAGACCAAATAGATTTACTTTTATAAACCTCAGGACCAAACACAAGTATTCATCGAAACTTGAAAATTAAAATAAAAAAATTCTCCTTTTTTTTTTTTTTTTATTAAAGTGGTCACTTTTAAAATCAGGATTGAACTGAACGAATTAAAAATACATTAACCAAAAATTAAAACAGCAAAAGAGTGAGGAGAATAAAATCTAAACCCTTTTTAGCATATTAAATATATAACTAAGATTAGAATCAAGATAAGCTCTGGTTGATGTTGCTCATTTTCCAATCCTTTAAGACTAGGAGTAGTTTAGAGAACTCTTGTTTTCAATTGAATTCTCCCAAATCTTTTGCTGATTTTCTTTTTTAATTTTTTGCTTTCTAATTATTGTTAAAGGTTGATGTTTAAAAATTCCCTAGAAAACAAAAGAAGTTAATGCTTTTATGTTTAATTTCATTTTTTTTAGATGTGCAAATAAAATGAAGATCATAAGTATATTTAAAATTGAAGGTCAAATGAGAAATACTCATGATTTCTAACCTCCCCCAAATACTTTAAGAAAAGAAAAATCATTTATGGCATCTCACCTTTTCCAAGGGCATTTATTTTTTATGTTCCACATAAAACAAAAGGTCGACTTAAAAATACTCAATACCTCACTCGTCATAAATACCTCACTCGTAATAAATAATCATTCTTAAATTGAAAATAGAACTTTGCATAAGTTTTTTTTTTTTTATATACATATAATATATATAATATCGATTAATTATAATTATTTAAATAGTTTACAATAGATTATCTTACTGGATAAAAATAAATTATCTATTAATCAAATTATTTATCAATAATAAGAGTCGATCACTAATAGATCATATAACAAATTTGTTAGTCTATCATAAACCATAAAAGTTTATATCGATAGACCTTGCTATATTTATAATTTCGTAAAAATATTGCTATATACTTAATAATTTATTCTAAAATTCGACATCTATAATAATTATCCTATAACTAAACATCACTATAGCATCTATTCTTAAAAAACAGAAAATATATTGATTCATTTTGCTATATTTAAAAATAACTCTTTAACTATATATCTAAGCTGTGTAATATATTGTTTGACCTAATAGAAAGCTCAAGCATACATCCCAAAAAATTGTCCACTTGAGACAAGGAGTGTAACTCTTTCAGTGGGACTGACACCCCATAACTTTTCAGGGGGGGCTATCCCAAACTCCAAACACCATGGAAGAAAATTATAAAAAATGCATCATTGGCAAAACCTAAAACATACATGTCACAATAATATCAATGAGAGCAAACAACAAAGACATCGACTCTTTAAATTAAATACAGGTCTTGAATGGATATAGTAGCAATGACCAAAGTATATAATATGGTACATAAGAAAAATAAAGGGCCTATAATCCATTAGGAACAGATTTAAATTATTGGGGGAGGGAAGGGACCTTATTTTTGAATGAATATAAATTAAGAATTATTATGACCCCTTTTTTTCTATTGCGCTTCAAGTTTAACTGCAGAATCAAGGGCATCAATGGTATTATTTTGCTGGCCCCACAGCTGAGCATATCTTCCTGCCTTTGATAAGAGAACTTCGTGGGGACCTTGTTCAACCACCTTCCCATTCTCCAAAACTATAATCTGCATATTACACACACAATTTTAACAAATAATGCATATATTCAATAAATTTGCCCAGTCAATCAATGAAGAGTTAAAACTTGAAATGATCTGCAGCAGTAGTGTTTTAAAGCCCTCTTGAGCAAAACAAGTAAGACTACTTCAGACTTTTTGACTATTTTTAGACTATTTTTAGGAAATAGTATTACTTCCAGGTTTTCCTTCTTTGTTAACTTAAAAAGGACCAAATTTACTAATAAGCCTAAATTCAAATTTCCTTACCTATAGGGGTTTTCTTTCCTTCTTTTTTCCTTGTTTCCATATTTCCTCTTTTACTATGTTTTATCTTATTCATGAAATACTTTTAAGTTCTATATATAGTATGGTAAAAAAAACACGTATTTGAAGACTGCATATGAAAACTGGAAAGGAGAGATAATTTTGACTGATGAGGGATTTGTGAGAAATATTGCATATCTGGAATGATATTTGGAATGACTTTTCATTTGAAGTGTTAAAAAAATACATTTAAGCACTCGAAAATTCGTTCCAAATCAGGAGCTGAATCAGCAGATTACCTGTGCAATTAAGGAAATTTCATTATGCACTTACTAACCTCATCACATTGCATGGCAGTGGTAAGCCTATGAGCAATGAAGATTGATGTTCTATTATTTGCAAGTGACCTCAATGCAGTCAAAATTTCGGCCTCTGTTGAGCTGTCGAGTGCACTTGTAGCCTCATCACATAGCCTGAATAAAGTTGACATTTCATTTTGTAAATGTAAAGAAAAGGTGATATAGAGAAGAAAGATAGAGAGATTCAGCATGCTTTCAGCTCGTCTATGTTATTTCACTAATATATATTTTTTCTTTAAAATAGTAAATGCAACCATGTAGTGAAAGGAAAAGAATTAGTTGCATATTAACGCAAATAGGAAAGAAGACAGGATCCCTACAGAATAGACGGTGATTTCAAGAATGCTCGAGCTAGAGCCACTCGTTGCTTCTCGCCACCGCTTAACTGCAGAGACATTACAGCCAATTGAAGATCAGGAACTATGTGAAAACACTAATCTGAAGAAACTAAAAACAGGTTGGGGAGCTCTAGAACTGGCCAAAATGTTAGGGAGGGAACATCTTTGTTTTAGCTTAAAGGCAAGATTTCGCAAAGATTTCTTGTTTTAGCTTACAAAAGCATGCACCATATATACTGTTAACTGTTAGGCTGCATATTGAAAGCCAGAAAGGAGAAACTCCATTAGAAATTAAACATCAAATGCCCTTTCGATACCAACAAGCACATACCTACCACCGAATCAAAATAAAAACAATACAACACACTTTGTTTTTGTCAACACTAATAATATCTCACCTTAAGCCCCCTTTCACCTACAACTGTAGAATACTTTTCAGGAAAGTTCATGATAGTATCGTGAATTGCAGCACGTTGAGCTGCATCATAAACCTGAGGAGAAAAAAGTTAAAAGAAAAGTGTCCCAGGTAAGAATAAAACAATGGCATACTACTTCAAGATATACCTCCTCCTCGGTAGCTGAAAGACGACCATAATGAATGTTATGGAAAATTGTATCGTTGAAGAGGACCTGTTTTTCGCAGTACATGCAAACCTTATAGGTTATAGGGTAAAATTAATCTTTGTAAAACAAATGTGACAAATTTTCTAATTTACCAGATCTTGTGGCACAACACCAACAAATTTCCGTACGCTATCAAGTGTCACATCCCGTACATCTTGACCATCAATTTTAATCTGGAAAAAATTGTTGCTAGAGGAGATCAATGCATTTACCGGCTGGTACCATCAAACCACAATAAAAGGCAGAACAAGAATCCCATTGCAGCCTTCAAGGGATGCATAATGTTGGAGATGAGCAACAGAAAGTAAAGATCCTTGTTCATTGAAAGCGGCTATATGCCACTTGAGACAATGCAACTTATATTGCAAAATAAAATTTTCACTTCCACCTTGAAAACAAGGTGGCTTCTAGAGAGTGGATTATTAATGATCCCCATGTTTAGTCCTCATTTATAGAAAGTCCGGTAAAGAGATGTATTAATCAAAAAGAAGAACACAAACAAGAGCTAACTAAGTCTGAATGCGCAAGTTAGTTTGCAGGTGCCCTGCTTTCGGGCAATTTAGATAGCAAGATAGATGGAAGATGTATTATTGCAATCGCCATCTTTTACATGGAAGAATCATTTTAGATATGAGGATGGGAAAGAGAAAATACAAAGGGAAGGCAATGTTTATTGGTGTTGAGAAAGCGGGACAATCCAAGACAGTTGGATTGGGAGACATGGTGAAGTAGTCAGGCGCTTTCCCTTTGCATTTTATTATCTGTCAGCTTAACAAAAGTCTATAACAAGATCAATTTTTAGAAGATGTGTCCAAAAACCCAGATTGGAGTTTGGTTTTTCCCACTTCCAAACAAAAAATAGTATGAAACGGTGAAAGAACCGATCAATCCCCAATAATTAGATCAAACTCAAAAGCTAACAAGTGTATACCCTCAGAAGATCAATGCCATTTATCAACTCGGGAAAAACAGTAATAATAGATTTTCACAAATCATCACTGCTCATAAGTCATAACAACCAATGTGCATTTCGGTAACCCTAAAGTTACAGCACTATTGCCTTTCCATAAGCTCCAACGCACAAACAATATGAAGCAAGAGGTGTAATTGCAAATAAACCAATAATGAAACAATTTTGTACAATGGAGTCGATGTATGAATGGAAATAGTTCGTATTTCAGCATATGCTAAAATTTAAAAGAACACAAATGTTAGTATGTCCATAGCTCAATAACACTGCAGGACCTTTTACATGGCGTTATCAAAGAATGCTGATCAAACTCTTATACTCCTAATTATAAACAAACCTAGTGTCATTCCAAAATCTTAAAACATAGGATAAGGGCTCTTACACTTCCTGAATGGATGTCAAAGAACCTGAAGAGCAAACGAAGAATAGTTGACTTGCCTGTATGGAGATACCAATTTAACTACATCAATGACACTGCAAGCATTCAATAAAAGACAGCTTTATATCAGATTTAAATTTGAGCATTTATGGGAAAAGTTTTGTACAAGAAAGCTTTAAAAGAATTGGAGCCTATCTTTTAAAAGTCAAAATGCATAATGCAGCATCTTTAAAGAGGAGAAGTAAACTATCCATTGACATCAGAGAAACCAACCCCAATTTGTAATACAAAAGGCCAAGGAGGCTACAAAAACTCCTCCTGTTTAGTATAAATCTCACTACGAGAATAGTTCAAAATAATTTTGCAAATTTGCACCAAGTGGCTGGTATTTACAAAATAAGATCATATAACTGTGAGTTGTCCCACTCTTTTCCGCTAAAGGTTCTATGATTTCTCTCTGCCCATATGATCCAAAGGAGCATTCTGATCATGTTCATTCTCACGGAATACGCCAGCTTCTAGAAATGACAAGCCACCATCATAGTATAGGTTGATGACTAGGCTCAACCAAAGGCCTGGAGGAAAGCATCCCAAAAAACAATGGCAAAGGAGTAGCTAACAAAGATGAGATCTTGTGTTCCACCATTCTTCTTCTTGAAGATGAAAATTTATGGGGAAAGAGTAGTTGAAGAGGATCTTTGTTCCCCTTTTTTGCACGTACTCCATAGGGTTTATTTTGCCCATGACCACCCTCCATAAGAAGCTTTTAACATCTGAGAAATTTTTCTTTTCCAGAAGACGTAGAAGAGGTTTCAGTGAATGAATGGGTGTTGGGTGTGGTGATAAGGTCAAGGGGACATCTCCTAGAGTCTGTACAAGGTCTAAGCCTGATCACCTCAAATTTTCCTGTTAGAATTAGCCAATCTTCCAATTCATTTTTTATGCTCCTTATAAGTGAGAGATTCCAAGAACCTGTCTTGCCGTCTGTTAGACCACCAATCATTTGGCAGTAAAATAGAAGAGGAAATAAGGGGAGCGCACACGTTATGGGGAGTGTGGTTGCTAGAACTGGGACCCACAGTTAGTTAGTTGGAGGGAAGAGGGGTTTAAATAGTGAAAGGGAGGTCCGCAAGTGGATATGGCGGGGGGGGGGGGGGGGGGGGGGGGGGGGGGGGGGGGGGGGGTAATTCTTTCTTTGTTCGCCTTTACCAATTACTTTCCCTTTAGGGATTGCTAATCTATCAATTCTGTGTACTTGTTCAGATAATTGAATAAGATTCATCTTGAGGTCTATCACCGTTCCAAAGGATTGCTACTATTTTATGTTCATCATTGAGATGCTGTCAAGGTTTGGGAAAATAGAGCATTAGGGGGTGGATTCAAGCCATGTAATATGAACTGCAAAGGGCTTATTATTTATAACTTTTTAATAAATTAGCTGCAATTTTATTGTTACCATCTTATTTGAATTTTGAATGTTGGGATTGAAAATTTGTGATACATCGATGAAAATTTGTGATACATCGATGAAAATTTTCTTATGGCCATTATATGGTTGCATGCTTGAGCATTCAGGTGAGATTAATCAGCTTGCTTGTGAAGTGTTCAAACTTAGAGTAAGCAACTAGTTCTCCTAACCTTCTAATATTCAGTCAAAAGTTAACCTTACCTAACTCTCCTTGAAGTTGTGCTGATTGATCTCGGAGGTTCTAAAATTTGTTGATTAGGGGTTGAAATAACCAAAGTTTCCTATTTCTCAAATTGCTAGGATCTTCGCACACCATGAATCCTTGCAAAATCTGGTGTTTGTACCATTTCCAATCTTTGTATGTTATAATGGACATGGAAGCCAACCCCAATGTTGAAGACATGAAATTACTAATATTTTTATGAGAAAATAAAACTTTTGGCCCTCAAATTTGGCTCGGGTAGAGCTTAAGCAGCACTCTATCTAATTATAAATGTTAAATTTTATTTAAATAAACAAATTTTCTTCGTCTTTTTTTTTTTTTTCTTATCATTCTTTCTCCCTCCTCCCAACCTGTCCATGACTGCCACCGCCGCCTCCTTTTTTCTCATTTCTTCTTCTGTCTTCTTCTTCTCTCCTCTGCCTCCTTTTTTCCCAACTTCTTTTTTAGCCTTTACCAAAAATTCCATTAGAAAGTTGTACAAAGAGGAAGGATGGGAACATCTTCTCCATAGAAAATCAAAATGACTTTTCCTTAAGTACAAGGGTTAAAAAAACCAAACCGTCAAACTGAAAACAATAATGGGCTCCAATTAAGAAAATGAGACCTTCGGTAATTGCAAGAAAACTTAACGAAAGCTCAACGGGAGACATGGAACCTAAAAGATATCTTGAAACTCCTTTTCAACTGGCCTTCATCAAGATAAGTGAAAATACAAAATGCGATATCCAGGCAGAGGTGGCCATAAAAGGAAATAACCTCCTCAGCCTCATAACATTCCTCCCTAAAGACTAAGCCTTCGAAAATCCTTCCATTTCTCCCAAGTAAAATTTTCCAGCTTGGACATATTAGCTAAAAGAATCTCACTTTGTCTTGGGAAGGGTGCAGCATAACACAACAGAAAAATGTATTAAACATGGAGGGAAAGAACCAGAATACTCCCAGAAATGCTAAGAACATCCAGCAGGAAGTTCCATCCAAAAGAACAGAACACGAAGAAGCAATCTATCACTTCAAATTCTTTTTAGAAAACAGCGTGGGAAAGAGTAAATACAAGAGTGGTACATCAGGGAAAGAACTTCACTATTTCACTTTCTTAGAATATTTACCTTTCCAAATTGTGCTAAGAGGAGCTTACTTGGCCAAAATTGTAAATGGACTGATTTATTTTCCTCTAAAAAATTGAAATGAAATGAGATAAACAATAAAAATAAAAAACTGTTTGGGCGGAAGGGAACTACACAAATCATTTTTTCCAAATCTAAAAGTTCTTGTGGAATTCTTTCACCATTGGCCATTGATCAAGCTCAGTGCATCATACTTTACACGTTACACCTAACTGTTCCAAAGCATGCCTAAAGCAATTCATTGATCAAATGAAACCAAAAGTCTTGGTTGATAACAACAGAAACTGACAATAGATAGAATAATCATAACCAGGGGTAAATGGGATAAGGCATTGAAGGAACATGAAGAAAATAGAATTCATAAGCTGCACCACATAGAGAAGGAAATATCATCAACAAATAAATGTCCTTAAACAAAAATCTTGCGCATGTAAAGGTAAATAAGACCAAATATGGTATTCTTTACCGCTGCCACTGGTACCAACAATAGCCACGCTCTTTCCAGCAGGTACAACAAAAGACACACCATCAAGAATCTTTCTTTCTGCCAGGTAACTGAAGATAATCGCTTGAATAAATTAAAAAGAAGAAAGCAACAATCTCTTGAAAAAATTGACAAAATTAACATAAGAGATGACTCAATTCCAGTGTGTTCAAATTAAAACGACTACAGAAATCAGCTTTGACAGCATCAGGTTACAAACAAAGTGAGGTGAAAAAACTATGGGGGTGGGGGGGAGTGTTGATGAAAGAACGACCATACAAATCTAATGTCACCTATGACATCAATTATCATAAAAAGAAAAAACCAATCTTCATCTATTCTAAATGCATAAAGTCATAACTTGAATAGAAAAAAGATAGACAATATCAAATTGCAATCTAGATGTGACAAAGCCTATCACAGTGAAAGAGTGTGAACCAAAAGAGCTAGCATATGAATCTAACATGCCACCACTGACATTGATAATTTTATAAATAAAAAGAAAAAGAAATCTTATTTAACATAGATAAAGTCAAACAAGGAACGGTAAAGATTTGCATACTTAAATTGCATAAAACTGAAGCAGAGATGTTTCTGAATTTAATTATTTAGAAAGACAAACTTAATCAAGGTAATTCCAGGACTATTCTTCATTATGGGGCCTAAATTAAACAATTGCAAGCTTAATTGATTCAACACCTGAAGTGTACGTTAGCAAACTCGATGCTACCACCATCCAACTTTAAAGGCTTTGAATTGTCCGCATCTCTAACCTCAGCTCTTTCCTATGAACAACAAAACGATAGATGTTATATTAAAGCAGAAAACGCACATAGATGACTTCAGACATCCAAGATGGTACAGCAGGTCACGAAAAGTGATTTTTATTTGATGTAAAGTACCTCCAGCAATTGAAACATCGATTTCATATCAACAAGGCTCTGTATGGTTTCCCGATAAACACTACCAAGGAAATTAAGAGGAAGAGATAACTGAAAGAGTAGGCCATTCACCATAACCTGTTTACAGAATACCATAGTTCTTACGGTTAAAATAATCTTTTCAGGTAACTTAAATTGTCAGCGCAATAAGGTTTTAAATAATACCAGATCACCAACTGTCATATTTCCATTCATAACTCCATGTGAACACAGCACCATAGCAGTTGATAGAGCTGTGCTAAATATTACATTCTGACCAAAGTTTAAGGAGGCCAGACTGCGTTGTGTTTTCAGAGCAGCATCCTCATACTCTGAGAATTAAGGATCACAAACAGCATTACCATTTGATGCCAGTTAGAAAAGGATGGAAAAAGAAAATTAAGTTCCAGTGACTGACAATAAAGTTGATATCTTATCTTTCCCTCCTTTTATGCATTTGGGATGTTTTGACATGGGTGAAGTCTTTTTTACTTGTTTACTAAGAAAAAAGATTTAGTATTTTGTTTGACAAAGAACTCCATGTCACTGCCCTATACTTGCTTGAACTGTGTTAGCTTTTAAATTTTTTAGGTTTCCTTAGGACAAGTCATTCTGCTGCTACAGGTCTAACTATCTTCACCTATTAACAGTGTTAAATACAGACCTCAAGCAGGGAATTGAGGGGAATGAGAAGTTTTACAAAGTACAAACTATGTCTACATTATAGTCAAGGCTACTTCATTTTTCCATATTATAATGAATTTGGGTAAACATGCAAACCACACATAAATATCACATGGCACAGTGATAATTATAACCACATTATTGGCAAACATTTTCTCATTTTTCACTAGACCATTTTAGTCAAGAACTATATGCTACAGTAGAAGTCTTCAAGTAAAACTTACTCTTGAGATATTCATCATATTTATTGGCTTCATAGGCTTCGTTATTGAAGTATTTAACGGTCTGCAAAATCACATTTAATAAGGGAAAGAAGCAGCAGAATAATGGAAACTGAATTATGGATGGACAACTAGAAAAACAACTATTTAAGGACGTCACGGCCAGACCTCATAATTAATAAGTGAATCAATTGCTTTGGTGTTTGCATCATTATCAGCTTTATTCATGGCCTTCCTAAATTTAGTTCTCCACTGGAAATACACAAATGAGACGAGAGAAAATAAGCACACTTAGAAAGAAACAATAAATCCAATCCACACATCAAAAACCAAGTAAACAGTTTAGTGATAGTGACAGAAGAACATAAATTCAAATGGAAAAGAAAACTTAAAAAGTTGGGAGATCAACAAACAGGGAAAGTAAACATAAACTCAAAAGCCTATTTCACCCCCCACCCCAAAAAAATGGTAGGAGTAAGGAACCTGAGTCACAGTCAACGTAAAAATGACATATGCTATCACCGATAGTGAAGTGATAAATGCAAATGGAGCTCCAAACTTGTAGGCCAAAATACCCGACACCATGGATATCTGGAAGAACAGAAGCAAGTTAAATCCAAAAAAACAAGGATGAAAACAAAATTGCCGTTCCTATGAAAATTATGTGAATAAAGGAGAGATAAACAGACAGGAATCGTGATATAAGTAAATGGATTCTCGAGTAGTTCCAAAATACATAGACTAGAGTCCCAAAGTAAGTGGATCCACGGAAAAGAAAGCTATAAATTCATAATCTAAGATACTCATCAAATGATGATGATGATAATACCTCTAAGATGGTGGGTACAACATTGAAAACCATGGATGAAAGAATAAAATTTATAGCACGGCTACCGCGATCAATAGTTCTACTCAAGGCACCTGTCTCACGACTACAAATAAAGTGAACAGGACAAGAGATTATCATGGAAGTTACAACTCCAAAAGGGGAAAGAAACTAAAACTGCCTTCTTACAAGATTAAAAACAAAAACAACAACTTTCAGTAACCCATAATAACAGACGATTGGTACAAAAAGACAGGGACAATGAATCAATTCAGAGACTATCTAAGGGATCCAAATTTGATCAAAAAGCAAGAGCATAATCAGCAAGATTTCGATAGAAGATTGCTAGAGCATCAGGTTAATTAAGACATATATCCTCAACTAAAATGTCAAAGATTCGAATCCCTCTACCCCACATGCTATTGAACTTAAAAATATTTTGATAAAAGACTCTTAACAAGAAGCATAATGCATAATTACATACCAAAGAACTTGAAATGTTTCTCCTCCTCCCAACTAAATCTCCCAAAGCAAGACCAAGATAATATTAGTCTAAAGAATTTTAGCATTGTCCTAGAAAGGATGTATCACCATAGTGAAAAGTTTGAATTGATTCCAGTGGGAAAGTGCAACAGTGCAAGTGGTAACCAAACACATCTAAGACCTTGTACCACAAATTGCATGAGTAAATAAGCACCATGCCTAAATATTTTATGCACTCAATATTGAGAACCACTTAATTGAAATTGAATCTCCAGCATAAAATCTTAAAGAACAGATTAGAAAATGGAAAGCTATAGAGGTCAAGCATCCATGCATATCCTACAATCTTTTCACAAAAAAAGAGAAGTGTTACTTTACTCCATTTGGTAACACCTAAGTTGAAAACACACGAAATTGGAGAACGACCATAAAATTTCATGATTTTTCTGGCAATCCTAACCATTGGCTAGAATTTGTTGGGTCCTATATCAAATAAATAGTCTGTCTCACCATTAACCTAAGATTTTCAATCTAAAAAAATATATATAAAAAAAGGCCAAGCATCCATGCATACTACAATCTTTTCACAAAAAAGGAAAAATGTTACTTTACTCCATTTGGTAACACCTAAGTTGAAAACACACGAAATTGGAGAACGACCATAAAATTTCATGATTTTTCTGGCAATCCTAACCATTGGCTAGAATCTGTTGGGTCCTATATCAAATAAATAGTCTGTCTCACCATTAACCTAAGATTTTCAATTTAAAAAAGTATATATATACGCATGAGAGTACGTATGTATGTATAAACGAAATGAAAATGATTACCTAAGATGATACTGGAGGTCAAGGTCATGCAAGTGTGAAAAAACCTGCAAATTTTAATACATAAATCAAGCATAAGCATCATGATAAAATTAGAATTTAAAATCCCAAAAAAAAGAAAGAATCTTCATCTAAAAAAGAATGAAGTAACAATAGTTAGAGCATTAAATTAGAAATTCAAAAGTTCAAAAAACCTCTCTACAATTTGGCTTCCGGCATCAGAAAAACAAAAACAGAACTTTTCCAGACATACCTTTCGAGATACAGATCGAATCGTCCGTAGTGCTACCTTGGAGAAAACAGCAGTCCGCAGCTCTACAATAGCATGAGACGAATTGCATTACAGCAGTGTAAAATAATAGGCAAAACATAAAGAAGACAACATATATTTTTAAGAAATGAAATAGAAAAAGCATGCAGATAACGTAGAACGAGAATAAGCAATTACTTCATGTCTAGTACCGTTGAAAGCAGATGCCCCAGACCGGGCAATGCCGTAACCAACTAAAACCGCAGCTGGTGTTGAAAAAAGAGTTAACATGGTGGAATTAGCGGCAGTAAAAGAAGCAAGAGCAGCTGCATTCCCTGAAGCAGTGGTCAACCAGTCAACGGCTAGCTTGAAGAGAAATGGTACCTGAACGTTCAAAATCTACAAGGAGAAAAGAACAAAAATGAAATGCAAAAGAAGAGCAGAGAAACATGGGAAAACTAGGTGTTGATGATTGTAATTAACCAGACCTTAGCTCCGACCAAGAAACCCAAAGCCATTATGACCCTGAAACGGAACTCGGAGTTGTCTTTCATCCACAAATAACTAGCAAGAGTACGCAAAATCTTTGTATCGGCAACTTGGGACTCCGATCCTTTACTAACAGGTTTAATATTTGTTCCCCTGGGAGACGATGCAGCTTCACTGCCATTTGCAGAAGAGGTTGAAAACACTAGCCGCCCATTTAACATGTGACCCTGCATTAAATTGTTTATAACCATGGAAAAGGAAAAGAAATCAACACTCAACTTCAAGGAACAGTATAATTGAATATCAAAATACATAACCCGAAGAAGAAAAACTAACAGATTGAGATCCTTTGGTCGAGGAGGAAGAAGAAGGATCAGGCAAGAATGCATGGACGCGACTCAGTGGATTGGAATTCCGTCTACAGGAACTAAAACTACGAGAATTGCGACCTTGAATGTACATAATACGATCATCATGTGTCCTAACGAATTCGCTGCTTAAGATCGGATATCTGTCGGAGATGATTCCTAGCGCGCCGGTTGAAAAACGATTGTAATTACGATTGCAATAGATTAAGAACGAGGCTCCGCCTTTGAAAGACATCAAATGTCGGCCATTAGATTGAATAAGCTCGGTTGCCCCGAGGCACCTACAGGCAGCCAACATTCCTTCTTCTTCTTCTTCTTCTTCTTCTTCTTCTTCTTCTTCAATTCCTCAATTCTTCAACTTCAATACTTGCTGTGATTCTTCGGATTACCAGAACAGAAGTGGATTCCGTTATCGAATGACCTTGAAACGAAGATTAGATCCTTCAGTGAACCCAACGGAAATCACTCAAGCATGTTACATAAATGAACTGGAAACTGGAAACCCTAAATCTATAATAAATTGATTGGGAAAATAAACCTTTGCCGCGCCATCTAACCTCTTGTTCCCGGCCTTAGAAGTCGGATTCCTTTTAGTTTTTATTATTATTTTAATTGCGAAACCTCCAACGAACTGTTTTACATTTATATTTTGTTTTTCTTTTTTGGAACAAAGTAACTAATTTTATTTAAATTTATATTCAATTCTCTTAATTCATATCTATTTTGTTGACTTCCCTTTATTTTCAAAATAGTTTTTTCACAATAATTACAATATATGTTTAAATGTCATGTTGGGAATCTTCTCGTTTCCTATTTTGTCCCTTTCCTTCTTTAATAAAAGCTTATTTTATCTGGCACGATTCTTCAAGCATTGTGTAGCATGAATCCAACGGACGTACTTGATAGTTTAATCGATGAAATTGATGTCGATGAGATACAACTCAAGAAAAAATATATGATTATTTGTTGAGTTAAATACACACAACTAATATCATATTGTGATAGAGATTATTGTATATTGATATGCTACATTCTTTGACTCGTGAGCATGTGTGTATAATTAAAAAAGCATGTGTTTATTTATATTTGATATATTGAATTGATCATGTGTGATTGAGAAAAAAACATTTGTATATGTTATATCATATATTTGCATTTGAGTTTTTTTTAATGGTTAAATAAGGTTTTAAACACATTAAATTTAGGAGTCTTTTAAAAAAAATATAAAAAAACTGACAAAATATTTATATTGTACAGAACAATTCAAAAAACGAAAAAAGTCGACACGTCCATCGTCTAAAATACCAAAAATGCCCCGTCAACCACGCCTTCAATAACGCTCGCGTAATATATTTACGATCATTTAGATTTGGTTATTGTTTGATACGCGATCGTTTAGACATGGTTACAATTTATACGCGATCGTTTACATATGGCTACAATTATCTTTTCAATTTTATCGTTTAATTTTGTTACATTTAAATTTGGTTACACGATCAAATTTAAATGATTTTTTTTTTCAAAACTTGGTACACTATTTTTTTAATTCTTTTGATACACAATCTGTTGTTTAGATTTTAGATTTTTTTAGACAATCGTTAAATGATTTTTTTCAAGATTTTTTATTCGATCTTTTATTTTTTCACATCATTGTTTATTTTTTTACATGATAGGTTACATTTGCTACTCCAATCTAAATGATTTTTTTTTCAAGATTCTTTATACACGATCTTTTAGATTTTGCTATTTTTTGTACATGACGTAAAAAAAAAGACGATGGAAAGAAACCGCAACGAAAAAAGAAGAGGAAAAGAAGAAAAACGATGGAAAAATTAAATGACGTAAATAAAGAATTAAAAAATAAGAAAGATGATGGAAAGAAATTGCAAAAAAAAATAAGAAAGAAGAAAGACGAAATCGAAGGAGGAAGACGACGAAAGAAATAGCAGGAAGAGGAGGAGGAATCGCAAAAGAAAGAGGGAAGGGTAAACCCAGAATATTTAAAAAATGGCTAGGGTTTAAATTTAAACTTTAAATATTTTCATGTACATTGCAAGTTGTATATTAATATTTATTTTAAATGGTAAAACTATTTGAAAATATTTATTACCTAATAGACAATGTCATTTTGTTATATTTATCAATCCTCTGATTTGATTTGTTGCATTTGAAAAAAACCCTAATTATATTTGACCATAAACTCGTCTTATGTCTTAAACATTCAAATGTTATATTAAAATTCATCCTTTGCTCTTTTACTACTTCCAAACGTTGGATTGAACTTTAAATTAATATATCTTCAAGGTATTTATTATTGTTTTCCATATTTTATAATACAATTATTTGAACTTTTAACCCTACAAAATTGCAAAACTACTTATTGAATCTTCCTGGCTCAAGGTGAACCAAAAACTAACTTAAAATTACATAACCAAAAAGTGTTTTTTACTTTAATAAAATAGACATTACTTATTAAGTTAACTTAAAAAAAAACATTAGAATGTGTTTGAGCCTCCGATTTAGGGGAAAAACGGATTTTGGGTTAAACTTTGTTTGGCCTAAGTTTTTGTGTAAAAGAGGATTAGGGTTATCCTAATCTCCATCACCCTATCTTATCCTACCCTCATTCCATCCTACACCTGTCATAACCCTACCTTGAGCTGCCGGCTGAAATTCCCATTTTGATCTCTTTTTCTGTTCCTTTTTCTTCCCTTTCCCTCCAATTATCTTCCACTTTTCCCATCTCTTCTCCCTTCCTCTTCACTCTTAATCAAAATGAAACATTTTCCTCCCTTTTTCGAAGCATCGGGCCGTGTTGTTCATCTTCAATTTTTGCCCTACTCTTTCTGGTTCTTTTATCCATGCCCAACCCATTTCTGTTTTGCGACGGTTACGTTTCGACCTGCCTCCGAAACGATTCGATCAAAATCCATATCTTGTGTTTCGTTGACCGGTTGCGATGCATGTCATTGCCTTATGTAAATTAACTGTTATTTGCTTACTATGTTGAATTATAGTTTTGTTTATTTGTTCATTTGCATACTGCACATACCATGTCTTGACTTTTGCAATGTCATTTACATTAAATAGCTACTGTTTTAAGAAATTCTGCGCTCACATGTAGTTGTTTGGAATGTTTTAACCCCCTAAACATAAAACTATTGTTTATGATTTTTACTAACTTCCAATGGTTGCAAAAGAAATCCTGTGAACTTCATAAATTAATTGTGTTTTCATAACCGATAAAGAAATTAAACACAATGGGGAAACATAAATCAAGGTTATGTGAATTGTTAGAACATCAATACGTTTTTTACACATTATAGAATAGTTATAAACTTAGGTCTTTTATAGGATTTTTAGGTACAACTCGAACGTCTTTTTAGGATTCTTAGTAAGTTACGTAAGTTTGATGGATAAAAAAATCAAGTGAAAAGCTATTTCTAATGAAAATACGCATACTACCTAAATATGACTTTTTATAAGTGAAGTTAGTTTATTTTAAATGAAAATTGTAATTTATTGTGTTTGAATTCAACGATTGTTTTGAAAAAAAAAGGCAAAAAGTTGAAGATTTAGTTAACCACCACACTTAAAAAAAACCACAAAGTATGTTAACTCACCAAACTCTTTTCCGTTTTAAAAAAAATACTTTATATAAAGTGTGTGTCAAGTTTCATTATTTTCAAAATGGGTTTACAATAATATGTCGCAAAATTTTATACATGCTTTTTTCTACGCCTAAAGTGTTACAAATGTACTTAGTTCATTTACATAATGCGTTTACAAAAAAAAACTTCAACACATTCTTACAACCTATTTTTAACCAATATATATATATATATATATATATATATATATATATTTACAAACGCACTTAGTTAATAATCAAACATATTTTCTAATTCATATCAGAAAACGTATCTAAGAAAAATTTAGGATTATTATAACGACATAAATGAATATTTATCATTTAAAAAAAAATTATACTGTATTTTTTAAATTCATACATTAATATTCCTTATTAAAGTAAAAATTTATCATAAATCCAATAAACGAGTATTATCATAATACTACACTCATAACACTTTTTATAGCCGACATTTCGAAAGTCCTGACAGCCCATGTTATTAAAAACTTTTGGTATACGATCGTTTAAATTTGGCTATTGTTTGGCACACTATAGTTTAGATTTGGATAGCTAAATTTTAAAAATTTATTTATTTTTAATTCTATCATTTAATTTGGTTACACATTGTTTAGATTTTAACGATTTTTTTTTAAATTAGGTACACGATTGTTTAAATTCAGCTAAACTATTTTTTTCAAGATTATTTTGGTACACAATTGTTTAAATTTGTTTATAGGATCATTTATTTTTTTAAGATCCTTTGTACACGATCGTTTAGATTGAAATGCCAATCTAGACGATTTTTTTCAAGATTCTTTATACATGATCCTTAAGATTTGATTTTTTTTTTTGTACACGATCGTTCATATTTCGGTGGCGTAGAAAAAGACGATAACTAAATCTAAACGACGTAAAAAAAGAAGAGGAAAGAAGAAAGACGATGGAAAAAAATCGCAGCGGAAAAAAAAAAAAGAAAAAAAGAAAAAAAGAAAGACCATAGAAAGAAATTGTAGCGAAGAAGAAGAAAACAGAAAGACAAACCTTAAATATTTAAAATATGGCTAAGGTTTTGTTATACGGTCGTAAATATTCGAGTGATTTGTTATATTTAAGAAAATTTCACTTAATTTAATAAGTTATTGATTTACAATTTTCTTTTAAATTTTTATTTTAAAATTTTAAAATTGAAAAAATTACTATTAATATTATAGTTAGAATTATTGAAATGAAATGGACAAAAGAGGGAGAAAAAGAAAACTCTTTTATATACATTATAGAGTATCGATAGATGGTATAGATATAGATACGATCTTGCTCCAAATCTAAATAATTCTTTTCTAACATTCTCATTTAATTTGATTATTTAGATTATCTAAACAATGTTTTTTCAAATAATATACAATCAAATGACAGACAACAAGGGGAAGAAAGACATAGAGAAATACAAACTTAAATATTTAAAAATCGAACTTTATTATATTTATGAAAATCTTTCTAATACTTTATCATATTTGCAAATACTTTTTATCACTTAAATAATTTCTGTTAATTATTGGGTTTATGCCAATGTTTAAGAATTGTTTTTCTCAAATTTATACGAATTTATGATTCGACGATTTGAAGTATTGATTTGATCAGTAGTTTATGATATGTCTTTGCAGTCTGCTATCACTGTCAGCTCTAAAAGGTAAACATATAAAAAAGGAAAAGCAAAACCAAAGAGATGAGTTTCATCTCCATTTTCATCCACACAAAACCTCAACAATGGCATCTCCACGACTTCCACCTCCTCTTAATTCCCAATCCAATTCCTCATCCATGGCCTTCTTTCTTTCTCCTAACCTCATTCTTCCTTCTACATTCTATATCTCTTTCAAAAAACCCCTACCATGGCCCCTGTAGCCTCCATGTTCAACGGAGCACCCCTCGCGCCACCGCTCCATCTTCACTCAAGTCGCCACCATCCACTCACCTCGCCGGCGATGGTGCCGATTAACAATCGACGGTCGAGTTTCCGTCCCGGCAATGGCAGAGCCGCAACGGTGAGATGCGAGGGAATCGGAATTGGCGATTTCATCGGTGGCGACTTGCTTAAATTCGACCTAGGGCAATGGTTATCGGATGTGGAGGAACACAAAGCTTTAGCAATTTACTCACCGCATGAAGGCGGATACGAAGGCCGATACCTAAACCGCCTCCGTTACCAAGGCTATTACTTCCTCGATCTGTCTGCTCGCGGTCTCGGCGATCCTGAGACCACTCTCACCAAGATTCACCCTGTTTGCCCTGTCCGTTGAATCGAATCCTTACGGCTCATTCCATTTGATTAGTTTTATTTTTTTTCTCAGGTTTTGTTCGGTTGTTGTTCTTACTTTTTGGGGTTCGAAATGCAGGCTCATTTGGGGAAGCAGCCGATTGCACGGTGGTATTTTCCGCCGGAAGTTGATTACAGGCTGGCGGCACTGCCTCCGAACGCTAAGGGACTGGTCGTGTGGATAATCGAGGCTAAGGTGAGATTATTTGAACTGCATGCCATTAGATTAAACGGTTCAGAAAGAGGTAGTTTGAGAAAAAATGGATAACCGAATTGGAAACATTGATCAGGTTCTTTCCAAGGCGGAGTTGCAGTTCCTTGCTTTGCTGCCGACTCTCCGGCCGAAAGTCCGAGTCATCGCCGAGTGCGGGAATTGGTACGTTTCTTCGTTGGTCTAATTGTCCACTTCGGAATAAAGTGAAGTACAATGTGCAATACATAGTTTTATAAATTTTGTTCCAAAGTTAGAAAATTACCGTTCTTTTATCTTTTTCCTTCCAATTCTTTAGTTGGTCGAGAGGCTTTCAATTTTTTAGTTGGTCAGGAGGCTTAAAAGTATTTTCAAACAAGATTATTATACTTGATAAAAACATCCAAATAACATTTACCAAATATATTGATTTTCAATATAATCTCTATTAATATGTATGAAAATTTTTATAAATATTTTGGCTCATTTTTATTATATATGTAAATGCATCTACTTTGATCCTTCGTAAAGTTTTAACAAATAAATTTTGATGGAAGTTGAGATACTTTGAGGTCACCAACCTCAAGATTTCAATTTAAGAACAATATTTTGAAATGGAAAGTTTATGGCATGTTTAGAAACTTGGCCTTATTTTTGTTTGAACTTGAGAAATGATTGGTGTGAGATAACTATGGGGAAGAAGAAGATATCGTGTCCATTTGGATGAGGTTTCTAATCGGATATTTGAGGCGAGAAGTTGGTTATTATAATCATAGGTTATTATAGAGTTGGGTTATGATAGTTTGTGTTTAAGAGAGTAGACTATTGTAATTTGGATAATAATACTATGTATTTAATCTGTAAATTATTTTAGTTTGAGAAGAAAATAGTAAAAATTGTAATAAATAATAAGAATACGATGAAGGTGAAATAGTAAAAAAGTACCAAATAGTAAATAATATAGCAAATGAGAAGCTTTGAAATAATATTAAATGTAGTTAATTGAGAAGTACAAAATCGAATTTACTATAGCAAAAGACGATTGCTATAGTATTTGAGACTCATTGTCCCAAACATCTCCTAAATATTTATAATCGCTTAAAACTCAAAAGAACATAGGTCTACGATAATTAGCCAATGAACATAGATCAATAATGATGAACATGTACTAATATATAGTCCTCCTTTCAAAGTTTTGGGAGTTAAAATCTTAACCATCATTATATTCAGAAGAAGAGAGAAAAAAAATGGGGGTGGAGTAGGTGTTCAACTGTTTTGCCTACGTTTGTTTGCGAAATGATTTGAATATTGGGTATTAAGATTTGTAATGGTCCTTAGTCAGGAGCATGGTGATTTTTAAATAAGGGAAGCCTTTGGAAAAAATTCTTTATAGAAAAGCAAACAAAGAAATTAATCTGAAGGAATTCTTTTATTTATGAGGTCTTCTCGATATATATTAACATATTATTTTAGATTAACATAATATTATATCTTAAAACTAATCGACAATGAGATTCTCTTCCTCTCCCACATAAATATTATGTAAAGATTATGTCTTGTATGGATGAGTAACTCAAATATGTTATATAATGATTATAAGGTTTGTTACTTTCTAACGTGAGATACTCAGAATGGGAAGATTGACTTTGTTTTTGTAGGAGAAAATTCATGTGGAAACCGCTTAAGGAGATTGCAGGAGCTTGAAGACGCTTGTTGATGACCGGAAGAATAGAAGATTAATTCCTCCCTAAACATGAAGAATACAGTTTTTTTTTTTTTTTTTTTTTTAAATCTCAAGTTATTAACTCAAAATTATTGGTTAAATAGTTAAGCAGTGCACATTCCACCACTCCCCAAATTGAAAAGGAAGAAAATTAGTATTATTTAGAGTAAATTGCAAATAATTTTATTGTACTTTCATGCAATTATTATTACCTCAAAGAATGGCTTCCTTGGTGTCCAACTTTCTTTTGAGCTTTTAGTGTACCCACATGAGTTACTTTTAAGAGACTTAAAAAAAGAGTATAGCGAAGGTGACATGGTCTTTTTACAAACCAAAAAATGTCCTAAACCCTAAAAAATCAGGTAAAAAATTGTTGAATGACACTTTACTAACGTCAAATTCAGTTAAAATTACCAAAATATGCCCTCGTAAAGTGTCAAAGGTCGCACTTTCGTAAACGATTTAGAGCAATCATACGGCACTTGTTCCCACACTAGAACAAGTAAGCCAAACTCAATCCCAATAGCCTATGGTACAATGGACATATTTCACAACCTCCACCCCCCTGTTCGTGCGAAAATGATTTAGAAAATAGGTTTAGAGGAAAAAGTTTTCATAAACGTTAGAAAGCATGTTTGAGAAAAGGGAGATTGTTATAAGGCTATAAGCAACAAGGAACAACAATGGCATAACTCTCGGATGTGTGGATATGATGATCAGTCTTACTCTCCATATAGTACATTTTAAACAAAAAGAGAACTGGTAAGCTCACATATGTTGAAGAGTGAGATGACATACTTAATATAAATATTCAAAAAAATAAAAAAGGCGATGTAAGGTGTCGGAGCGGTCATGTGGTGATCACGAGCTCACATTCTCACTTTCTCCAAATCTCTTGCTCGATCTCACTCACTTTGTTTATCGCTTGCTCACTCTCGCTCTCTTTCTATCTCTTTCTCCCTTTCTTTCATTTTACAAACTCCAGTTTTGCAAAAGTTGGTCGAAGAAAAAGTTACCAGCATCATTGGCAGAGAAGAAGAACAATTGATGCCTCGCTGGTTGGTTTTTCAATGATAACAATAAGAATGAAAGTGAAAAGGAAAAAAGAATATAAGGTTAAGGTTGACCGTCATGCTTGACAAGAAGGAAAGAGAAAAAAAATCGAAGGATGCGAACAGAGAAGAATATGGAAAAGAAGAAATAAATCGATGACAGATTTGTACCTTTTCACTCCATAACAACAATGGAAGATCATTTAACATTTTGAGTATCTAAAAGCGGTTAATCATCCAAAGTCCCCTAATAGCTCTACTAACTCAATTTAAAGATAAAAATACTTAGAAATACAGTATATCATGTTAAAAACTCAAATTTTTAAAATTAAAACACCTATTATAAATTATAGACTATTTCAAAATAATAACAGTACAAAATAATAACAGTACAAATTTTGAAAATACTTAATTTTTTTTATAAGAAACAAGTATATTCATATAACAAAAAAGAGCAACCTAAGGGCAAGGGACAAGAGGGCCCTCCCAGGAGAAACTAAAAAATGATGGTCTTTCAATTGTTGAATATCATAGAAAGGCTATAATTACAAAAGTGTTTGGTGTAATTCGTACTCCACCAAGAAGCTGTGTGTTGCAACACAGTCCAAAAAAAAAAAAATCAAAGGAATTATAACTATCTTAAAAAAATTTACTATTCATTTCTTTCCAAATGCATCACAAAAGGGATCGAGTAGCACATCTCCATAAGATGTTTCCTTTTGAGCTATAACCTCTAATGTTGAGCCCTTCAATCAACCAACTTTCAACCTTACTGGGAAGACAAAGCTCCAAATCAAAAATTCTAAACAAAGTATTTCAAGCTTTCCTAGTAAGGAGACAGTGCAAAAATAAGTGGTCCAGGGTCTCCTCTTCTTTGAAACAAAGGCAACACATCGAGGGATTGAGCATATTGTATTGGAAATTTTTTTAGAGTTTCCCATTGGTGTTAAGGCTTCTGTAAGCGAGCGACCATTTAAGACTGCACCACCATTTGAGGGGGATTTCTTGGTTAAATTGAGAAAAGTAGACTTCGTAGTAAAGCTGCCATTAGGGTTAGGAGTCCATTTAAGACTATCACCACCATTTGAGGGGGCCCAAGAATGAAGAATTTTCAAAATTAAGGCCACATTGACAAGCTCGTTACCGAGCACATTTCTTCTAAGGCCCAAGTTTCACGAATGAGTAATAATACACCAACAGTCAGCCACAAAAGCACCCTTGTTTAATGATAAGGAGAATAAGTTGGGAAATTTTTCTGCAAACGGCTCCACATCACACCAATTGTCCTTCCAAAATCTGATTTTGGTTCCTTTTCCCAACACAAAAGCTGAGAATTTGAAGGTCTCATTGTGCTTCAAAATATCGGCCCGTAATCTGTAAGACTTTCCCCCTATTCGGATCTTTAGTAGATGACCCATTCTCCTCTAAGCTGTAAATGGCCACGATTAAGCGCCTCCATAAGGAGGCTTCTTGTAACGCCCCAAAATTAGATAATTTCGGAGTTAATTATCTTAGTTTTGTTTAATTAGATTTAATTTATTGGACGTTATTTTGAATTTATTTAATGAGAATTATTTGATTTTTGTGAGCATTGAAATTAATTAAATATTTGTTGGATGAATATTTAATTAATCCAACAAATATTTAATTAATTTCAATCCTCACAAAAATCAAATAATTTTTATTAAATGAATTCAAAATAACGTCCAATAAATTAAATCTAATTAAACAAAACTAAGATAATTAACTCCAAAAGTATCTTAATTTTGGGGGCGTTACAATCTTTCTTCCTTTAAGAAACTTTCGTTCTCGAAAATTCTAATCTTTGAACAACTTGGGATACTGAGCTCTCATGTCATAATTAATAACAATTTCTACCAAGCTCCACAATCTTTAATTATACACATTTATATATATATATATATATATATATATATATATATATATATATATATATATATATATATATATAATTAATCTAACACAAAATAAATTCCATAAAGTTCCAATTCCACTTAATGTAATACCCATAATAAGTTCCTTAAATTTTTGGGGTGTTATACTTCTTCCTTGCTTAACCTCTAAAATCAATTAATGAGAAGAGCAATACTCTTTCGCAAATGAGTCAATCCGCGGGCCACCATAACAGATCGGGCGAGAAGTACAATCCCAATTGACAATGTGGGCAACCGAATTAGTAGACTCTCCTGTCCAAACGAAGTTTCTAATCATCTTTTCCAATCTATTGATAACACCAACCGGAGCTTGAGCAAGGAAAAATAAATAGCAAGGAAGGCTATTAAGTACTGATTGCACAAGAATTAACCTACCATTTTTTGAGAGAGACACGTTCCTCCACCTATCGATTTTATATATGAGTTGCTCTTTAAGGGCATTTCTCATCTCTTTTCTATTACGACCCCCTCCAATAGAAAAGGCCAAGTAATTAAAAGGAAGAATATCAACCGAGCACCCTAGAGAATTAGTATAAGGAGTCAAATCATCACTGTTAAGGTTAATGCCGATCAAAGACGTTTTGAATCTGCTAAGGGATAAGCCAGCTCCTAGAAGAAAGATATTGATCACCTTCTACCATGTCTCCAAATTTTCATCCTCCCACGAAGAGAAAATGGAAGCCTTTTAAACTCCTTTTCTCATTACATTAGTGAATAAGGCAACTTAGAGCATCTTCCACAATCGTAAAAGGAAAAGGGGCAAGGAGATCACCATGATGAATGCCCCTTTTAGCAAGAATCTTTCCTCTAGGCCTACCATTGACAATAATGGAAAAATTAGTCGTCGACAAACAGTCCCAAATTCATCTCCTCCATCTCTTTACCAAAGCCTTTAAGTTTTATGGTCATATCCAAAAAGGACCAGTCTACCTTGTCTTAAGCTTTCTCCAAGTCAAACTTCAAAAGAATGTTTTTTCTGCCTTTTAAAGACCATTCGTCAACAACCTTAGAAGCAACCAAAATAGCATCAAGAATTTGTCTCCCCTCGACAAAATTCATTTGAGAATCACTAATTATCGAATGAAGGACTTTTTAAAGTCTTGTTGCGAGCACCTTGGAGATAACTTTATACAAGGAGGTAACTAAGCTTATGGGTCTGAAATCACTGACATGAGCCACCTCTTTCTTTTTGGGATGAGACAAACATAAGTCTCATCACATCTTCTATTAGTAATTTCGTTTCTAAAAAAATCATGGAACACCCTTACTAGGTCGGACTTCAGAATGTTCCAAGATTTTTTATAAAACTCTCCGGTCATTCCATCATGGTCGGAGGATTTAAGACATCCCATGTCAAAGATAACTTCTCTAATCTATTTTTCAGTAAAAGGGGCCTCAAGTAAGCTAGAATCCTGTAAGTTAAGGCCTTTCTACTTGAGATCGTCACAAATAAACAACAAAGAGATCCTTGTGTCATATAAGTTGGAAAAGAAACTAAGGATCTCATCCACAATCTCCTTCTCTATGACAAGAGTCTTCCCATCAATGCTCACAAAAGAAGAAATAAGACTTCTACTTTTACGAGTCGAAACCAATATGTGGAAGAAGCTTGAGTTCTCCTCCCTCTCTCTAAGCTATTGAAGTTTAGATTTCTGAATCCATAATTTCTGCTCTTTAACAATCAAATCAAACAAAGCCCCTCTACAAACTTCTCTTTTCGTCGCACTTTCCTCATTGAAAGAGCTCTACTCTTCAAGCGAATCAAGAGAGTTAATCTATCGATCAACACTTTTTTTTAGGAGAAAATGTTGCCAAATGTCTCCTTATTTCAACCCTTTAAGAGGACTTTCAGACCTTTTAATTTTTTTTCATGAAGGAAAAAATAGGCCAACCATCAACAATCAAACCACTCCACTGATTCTCAACATTTTTTAGGAAAAGATGATGATCCAATCAAGCATTTTCGAATATAAAAGGGGTAGGACCCCAAGACTGCGCCCCTAGTTTTAGAAGAATCGGAAAGTGATTTGAGGTGGTATGTGAAAGTCTTTCCATACTAACTTCTTTGAAAAAATCAACCCAAGGCTTGGATAGAAGAAATCTGTCGATCTTTGAAGCAGCCGGCCTAATCCCAGAACAGGACCAAGAGAACAAGCCATTTCGAAAGGGAATATCTTCGAATTATGGTGTAAACATCAAATTTAGGGGAAACTAATCTACAGTATAAGAATAACAAGAGTGAAAGAGAAAATTTCAAATGCAAAATGGAATTAAGGTCAGGTGGCTCTCCAGCCATTATGTAAGTATAATACAATTTATGTGTTGGTGAAAATCCATGTTAGTGCAAATAAAGGCATCTCCATGATCATGACAAGCATTATATGCTATCTAAACAAAATGACCAGTTTCAGATGCAATAACAAAACAAGTTAGCACGAGATTGAATTTGATGATGCGAAGAAGGAAAATAAATTCTAGAGAAACCTAACTCAAGCTTCCAGCAAAATAATCGGATTAAACTTAGAAATTTCAATACAATGAATGAATTTCACGTCCAGCCTAAACGATTACATACTTCAGCTTCCAAAAACACCGTGCCAAATTTATCATAGATTAAACCAAATGGTTCGTTCTGGTAATAGGTAAGATAGACAATAACCAAATTCCAGTCGTAACATGAAGTTTCACTTCGTGAAATTCTATGTCATCTGAACTCGAATGCATCAAAGAGCCATAAGAATCTTGAAAATTTGAGGAGTTAGCATACCTTTTTGGGGACATTGTAGTCGACTATGAAGAAGCCTAGTTTCTCGACGGAAAGAGCAAGGTCGTTCAAACTAGAACCGTTGATGATTGTGACATCGATAATGGATGCTCGAAGCTTGACATCGCCGGCGTTAATAGCCAAAGTAGAGGTGGCGCTGCTTTTGGAAGTCGAGACGATCGGGGAAGACGAATATGAAAGAGATCGACGATGGGTTACTTTTTGCGAGAGGGGGAGACGCGCAAAAATGAAGGAAAAAGCGTGAGTCTCTCGAGTATCTAGGGCTTTTGTTAAATAAAATATTTGATGGAAGACGACGACGATCGAAGATGGAAGACTACGGCCGAAGATGGAAGATGACGTTCAACAAACTCAATATGGCCGAAGATGGAAGACGGCCAAAGACAAAGCGACATTCGAGAAAATGGAGCAACGTTTGGCAATGGGGGAGACGAGCGAGGCACAAAAATTTTGAGCAGGTGCGTGATTGGGATTGTAATTTTTAATATTTTAGTTTAGGGATTGTAATTTTTTTAAAAAATCAATATTTTAATTAAAAAGTTAATATTGACGTTTCTAAAACGTCAAGAAATATTGAAAATAACTCCCTCCGCTTTTTATAAAAATTCTTGACGTTTTAAACCGTCAAGAATTTAATTGATATAACTTGACGTTTTTAAAACGTCAAGAAAAAATACATTTATTTGACGTTTACAAAACGTCAAGAATCTTGAAATTATAAATGTTCTTGACGTTTTATAAAACGTCAAGAATTTAATAGATAATCCTGACGTTTTTAAAACGTCAAGAAAAAAATTATATTCCTTGACGTTTAAAAAACGTCAAGAAAGCTAAAAATTGATTTTTCATAAAAATTCTTGACGGTTTCTCCTTCCAATCACCCCTTTCTTGACGGGTTTTTCAAAAAACGTCAAAAAATAAAATCTACAACCGTCAAGAAAGGTCTTTTTTCTAGTAGTGCCTCCTCAATCAAACTATTAAAACGAACCATACATCTAGTAGGACGAACGCCGAAGCTTTTCTCATTTAACCATTTGACTACATTGAAATCACCCTCAATACACTAGTTTTCGTTGCACATACCATATAAGCCAGAAAGCTCCCACCAAAATTGGTCTGTGAGTCTATAAGATGAAGGATCGTACACACCCGTGATCCAACCAGAGAAGCTAGTGTTAAACTTACAACGAATAGAAATAGAGAACTGATCTTGAATAGAGTCAACCACCGTGATCGAATCCTCTTTCCACAATATAAGGATACCACCCGAAGAACTATAAGCCTGTAAAGCTGCCCACCCAACACAACAACTACTCCAAACCGACTTAACCAAATGATTATCGACAGTACTAACTTTAGACTCCTAGAGAATAACCATATATAGATTGAACTTCACAAGCAAGTCTTTTATAACCACTCTTTTGGGGAGAGCATTAAAACCCCTTACATTCCAGGGGAGAATTAACATAGCTTACCGGAGCCTGGAATTACTAGCTTTTGCATCTTAAGCTTACCTTTCCCATATACCTAGCAAAGCTTTAACTTCTCTAGTGAGCTTCTTGTTGCTATTTAAAGAGGCCTCACCCTTTCTCTGCAGTTTCCCTTCTTTCTTTTGCATAAAGGCAACTGGTTCCAGTTCTGTTACACTTTCAATTTCAATTGTCTCTTCATTGGGCAATGGAAGAATGATATTTTCCTCTAAAGCCATTAGTTGAAGGCCCTCTTTTCTAATTCTGTCAGTGGAACTATCGTTATGGAAAATTCTATGGACGTTGGGAGAAAAATCAGGAATGTGCTGTGAATCTTCAACTTTAAGTGGGGCAAATTTATTTTCAGAGATAAGACTGCTAGGACTAGAAATAGAAACGTTCAAAATTGCATCTGTTTCATCATTGATGCAAACTGAGGGAGAAGTTGAAGTTGAAGGGCCTACATTTTGTTTTGTGGAGCAAATCACACTTTTTTTTAAAAAGGGTCGAATCTTGTCTTTTTCTGCAAACTTAATTTTTTTAAGCTAGGAGATTTTCTGGAATGGAGGATGGACTACAAAGGGGGAATTGAGACTTATCTTTAATAACTATCCCAGGGTGGGTTTTAATGGGGATGAGCTTTTGAGCAGTAACTTCATCCACAACAACACCTTTCCCTTTTAAATTAGAAAAACCCAAACTATTAGCCAAGCCCAATAGGATTTGATTGAGTGCCAAGTTTAAATTCGGTTCTCTTGCATCTACTTTAGATTGCAAAAAAGGATGAGAAATCTCAGCTTCTTCTATCGTCGTACTCACCAAACTAGATGTTTAAGTAACGTAGATTGACATCCTCGAATTCGACCTTTCCATGTGCTAGATATCAACAGGGTTCAGATCTGGGCCATTCAGGCCTTTGAAGAATTTAGTAGCTTCTTCTAGTGAGAAGGATCCATGAATTTCGGCAACTTTATCAATTAGAAGAATGAGATCTTGGAAGGAAGCCACCTACACAAGGAAAGATTCAGAACCATCTATCAAATCAAATTCAATCGAAATAAAGCCACAATAATTTCCCTTAACTTTGATCATCACTTCCAGACATTTAATGAGACTCGAATTATCATCCGCAAAATCAATGAAGCCTCCAAACTTATCATTGACCCGCTTAAACACCTCCTCATTCCATAAATGCAGAGGAAGTTCCTTAGTTTAATCCAACCTCCATAAGAGGGAGCAAGCAACATTCTCCCATGTTTTTTTGGATCTCATATTTCCATTTTCAAAGTTAGCGAACCATAGGTAGCCCAACCTTTGTTCATCGTGAGAAGTCACTACAAAAAATTGAGAGGTTCCTAATGCACAAAATAGTGTCGAAAGAAGGAACGTCGAGACAAATGGTTATTTCTGACATCGTGTTTCATACGTTGGGACATGGTAAAAATATTATTTTAATATTATCTTTTATCGACGTGCTCTGAAGAACGTCGAAAAACAAGAAGCCATTCTCGACGATTCTCAACCGACATCGAAAATAGGAATATAGTTCTTGACGGCTTGCTTGGGGCATTGGGATAAACCCAAACATTAATTATGTGTCAGAGCACGATTCTGGACGCTCCATGCATGATGTCGAGAATGAAAACACTTGTTCTCGACGATTCTCAACCGGTGTCGGAAATAGGTAACATAGTTCCTGATGGCTTGCATAGGCGTTGAGATAAACTCAAACATTAACTATGTGTCAGAGCAAGATTTCTGACGCCCATGCATGGCGTTGGAAATGGTTTACCTACTCCCAATGCCATTAGTGATTCGTCAGAACTATTTCTAACTATTTCCGACGAAACGCTAATGGCATCGGGAGTTCCCCTATATATTTTGTTTCAATTCTCTAAAAGAAAGAACTGAAATTTTGAAGAGAAAGAGAGGAGAAGAAGAAAAGACTTTGCCACACTCGTCGTGCCTTGCCCTTGTCGCCGTTCTTCTATTTTTTGTAAGTTTTAAACTATTTCTTGTTATAAAGTGTAATTTCAGTTCTCATTTATTTGGAAAACTTAACCAAATAAAGCCCTAAATTTTTTTCATAAATCCAACAAAAAAAATCAAATATGATGTAAAATTGTTCTTAATTAATGGGTACAATTGACCATTGATAATTAAAAACTCTCACATCTCATAAATTCTGAAAAAAAAAACAAATAAAACAAAGTTGTACAACTTTTATTGAGAGCCTTTTATTCCATAAGTGATATATGTTTGTCTAACAACGTTTTGTATGGTAAAAATTGCATAATATTATCGTTGATGTGGAAATTGAGTATAAATAACTCATGTTGGAATGGTACTTATATGAAGTAAACTTAGTGTTTAAAATCATATTTCAAAAATAATAATTTAAAATTATTGATATGGTTTATTATAGAGGTACAATAATGTGTATTTATATAGTTATATTTTAAAAGATTGTTAGAAGTCTATGGTGGTGATTCCAGTACCGGCCAACAGTGACCACCAGTGTCATGTCATCATTTGAATCATACGATTTTGAATGTATATTGATGGTTGTTCTGTTGTGTTGTATGTATATTAAAATTATGATGGTTATTCTGTTGTATGTATATTGATGCTTTTGAGTGTATATTGTATGTAGTTTTGATATCAAACTTGTGTATCTCAGCAATGGAGGAACTCAAACAGAGGAAGGGAAGTTGAACATTATTTTAGCTAGTATGATCATAGAGACATGGACAACATGTGTAAAGAGGGTAGTTGGACATTATTACGAGTCGCGTCCAGAGAAATATAAGCTTGCTTCAAACAGAAAGAACCTTTACTCAGGTAGTTCAGAAAATTGATTTGGAAGAGAGGAGCAGAAAATGACAAGATCGAGAACTAAATAGGCAAGCCATAGAAAGTTTCCCACTTGTGTATTAAGTAAATGTAATTGATAGCTTTTTTAATAATCAATCATATTTACCTAATAACCAAGTGAGAAATTTTCTATGGCTTATCTGTTCGGTTCTCGATCTTGTCATTTTCTGCTCTTCTCTTTTCGATCAATTTTCTTGAACCACAGAGTAAGAGTTGTTTCTATTTGAAGCAATCTCGTGTTTCTTCTGACGCAACTCGTAACAATGTTCAACTTTTCTCTTTGCACATTCTGCCCATGTCCCTGAGATCATACTAGCTACGGTGATGTTGAGGCAATGTGCAAAAGTTGAGAAACTGGCGTCAACGCTTAAAATTATGTTTAAGTTTTCATTTTTACTTTGTATTATTTACGTAATTTATATTTGAATTACTTGAACTACCTACGAACGTGTACTTTTTTAATATTTGAATTAATAATAAATTCGATTTGGTGTTTTAATAATTTCTTTTCAATTTTACGTTAATTGTAATTCAATTTAGAATTTTAATAATTTTTATTAATTTTACATTATTAATAAAGTTTGGAATTTTAATAATTTTTTATTAATTTTATGTTAATTAATAAAAATTTAAATCAGATAACATTGCCAATGCTGCATACTAACGATGCCGACGTACATGGTGACGTAGATAGTGAGGTATTTGCAACACCGTTAACAAGCGTTGGTAGTTCCTCACTGCCGACGTGTTGACCATGTCAGTGAAGAGTGCGTCGACAGTAATTTGCCGACACCATCCCGTTCGCACGTCGGGATTGTCTTTCATGACGTATTTCTCACGACGTCCTTGTCGACGTCGGCGTAGACTCTCCCGACGCATTTCTGGCTTCTGCCGATGCATCTCTACATCAGCATACCCTTTTCTTCTTGTAGTGAGTCTTACTATCGTCTGATCAGGGCACTTGAACAGGACTTTGTCAGGATGGAACGAATTGATAACAAATGTACATTATGTTTGTGCTTGAAGGACTTCCAAAATCCTCCATCACGGAAGCCACGTTTAGTGACAACCAACATATCCTCCCAACAAATCTTTCTAACTCTTTTTTCTCCTCTCTTTCAGCTTTCTTCATCAGAACGACTAGGCTTCACGCTTGGAGATTTTCCAGATTGAGAACTTCGCAGAGGGTAGGAGGTTGAATGTGATTTTCCCGTTTGGTTCCAAATGGAGGATTTTGGAATTTTTTTTTCTTCCCAGAATGAGAGGCCCTAGGTTCATCTTCCACATTAAAAAAAAACCAGCAACAATCGCTTGAATTGTTCCCATCCTTCAAAATCAATACCAGCTAGAACAACAATGTTTCCTTTTTCCCCGACTTCAACACCTTCAAGATCTCAAGAAAGCTTCCTATCTTATTTGTCGTTTTTTAAAATCCAGATAAACCCTCCACTGCGGAATGTCTTTTGAAAGAATTTATGGAACTTTGGGGTTTCCAGAACTTCCACCAGAGAGTCAACCAACCAAACAAATAAAACTTCCTTTGTTGTTCAGATGAGCTTCAGTTAAGCGAATCACCCTTCCTTTGTTGTTTAAATCAAACTCGTAAGAAAATAATTTTTTTTTGTCGAGGTCTGTCTTGGAATCAGCATGGTCGTTCAATGGAGAGATAAACAGAATGGGTAGAGCAATGGAGGCGGAGGGTGGCAGAGGAAGGAAGATAAAGAATAGGAAGCCAACATTTCACGGGTGGCGGAGGAAGAACCAAACAGACGACTTTCGGCAGTCGCTTCTATGTTGCATATCGTCGAAAAGGTCGTCGAAGATTGGCGATAGTCGCTTGCACGTCGTGGTAGCAGAGAGAGAACGTAGAGGACCGAGGGTTTTTCGCCATTGACGTGTTGTCACCCTCAAAGGTTCTCGTATTGTGGGCGTCGTCTACAGTGCTCGAGCCGTTGTCGAGTAGGTAAGTGGCATCATTCGATGACAGTTGTAATCGTCTGAGAGTCAGAGATAAGTCTCGATAGCAGTCGTTGGTATTTTTGGGTCAAAGAGGGCCTACTCGTAGTGGGCTTCAAGTTTCAAGTTATGGTTTGGGGCGACAAGAAGAATAACAAAATATAAGGTTTACTTTGGATAAATGACAATTTTATTTTTAAATTGTCAAAATAGCAAAACAATTAATTTTCACGTAATAAATGGGACAACTAGGCCTTAAATGCCCCTACCTAATTGACAATATAGATTTTTAAATACAATAGTAAGAAAAACCACAAATACCCTATAATTAATACATACTATGCACTCCCTTCAATCTTCTAATTTCCCCTCCCAAAAAAGAATTCATCTTCTGTAAAGCATCACATCTTCTGCATGCAGCCACTCCACTTCTCCAAGAAAACCCTAATTTTTCCTTCCTTTTTCCTTCTTAAAATACAATCGCTTTCTCTTCCATTTTTTAAACGCTTTCCACCTTCGCTCCAGATACGCGCGATCTTCCTTTTTTAATCGGTTTGCACCACCGATTGCTTTTCATCGGAACCGTTCCCAGACTCTTTCCACCGATCTTCAACCTTCTGATCGTTTGTATCATTGTTTTCGTTCTTCAACATTTTGTTGGATTTCTGTAGTTAAAATTTCGAAAACAATCTCCTTTGTCACGTTCTTCGTTCAAATTTTGGTTTCTACGACCATGAGCGTTCCAGTTGATTGTCAATATGGTCTTTCGACGAATCTTTTAATTACGTTTCCCTTACTTTCGCATTTTCCCCTAGATAATTAATATTTGCATTGTATTTGGCATGATTTTAGGGAGGATTGAGATTTGAATCTAAACTTAACTATTTGCATTATATTTACCATAATTTTAAGGAATGTTTGGTATTTACGTGAGCTTTGAAATTTGAATTTTTTAAATGATTTTTCGTTATTTTTTTAATGTTTTTGTTAATAATTAATTATTGCATTATTTTTGCCATTATTTTAGGATGTATTCACTTTCGAATGTATTATTCCAAAATTTCAGAAATGAAAATTTGAATATCCTTTTCGTTAATTTCTTATTTTTTTTATGATGATAAATAATTATTGCATTATATAGTTTTAAATCTATAATTATTGCATTAATAAATTAAATATTTGAAGTTATTTTTCATTAATTTGAAGGTAAAAATCGAAATAATTAGAAAATATTGAAACCAATTGAATATGTTTAGGGATTTCTGAAATAATATAATAATTTTTTATTTAGTTAATAATTATCATAACTGGGCGTGTTTACAAATACAATGTATTTTATTTGTTACGTTCTTCGTTCAAATTTACGTTTTTTAGGCCATGAGCGTTCCGGTTGATTGTCAATATGGTCTTCCGGCAAATATTTTAATTTCGTTTTCCTTAATTCCGCATTTTTCCTTAGATAATTAATATTTACATTGTATTTGGTTACTTTTTGAAATTTAAATCTTTTAAATGATTTTTGTTACTTTTTTAATGTTTTTGTTAATAATTAACTATTGCATTATCTTTGCCATTATTTTAGGACGTATTCACTTTCGAATGTATAATTCCAAAATTTCAAAAATGAAGATTTGAATATCTTTTTCGTTAATTTCTTGTTTTTTTATGATAATAAATAATTACTGCATTATATAGTTTTGAATTTATAATTATTGCATTAAAAAATTCAAAGGAAATACTCATATCGAATACAGTCTTCACTAGTAGATTGTATATAGGAGGGATGAATATTAAATTAAATTATTATGTCATATATTATACGGGTATCTGTTTCATGTGTAGCGATCACGTTTTAATTTGATGTACTGGTCGGGTATTACGAAAATATGGTAGACTAGGGCGAAGAAATAAAATGTATATGGAATAATCTTATGAATCTAATGTTAGGAAGGCAAGATTAGTTATTTTTCTAAAGTAATTTAGACAATAAAGATGTTAAAATTTCAAAAAGAATATCCTTTGCTCCGTTCTTGTTTATGTTTTTACGGCCATGAACATTCCCGTTGATTGTCTTCCGGTGAATCTTCTATTTTCGTTTCCCTTAATTATTGTTGATTGGCAAAATTAAAGATAGACCACATTGTATTAGGCATGATTTTAGGGAGGGTTGAAATTTGAATCTAAACTTAACTATTTGCATTATATTTGCCATGATTTTAGAGAATGGTTGGTATTTGAAATTTGAATCCTTTAAATGATTTTCGGTTACTTTTTTAATGTTTTTGTTAATAGTTAATCATTGCATTATTTTTGCCATTATTTTAGGACGTATTCACTTTAATACATTCCAAAATTTCAACAATGAAGATTGAATCATTTTTTCGTTAATTTCTTATTTTTTATGATAATAAACTATTATTGCATTATATAGTTTTGGATCTATAATAGTTGGAATATATAATTATTGCATTAAAAAATTAAATAATTGGGATTATGGTTCATTAATTTGAAGGTAAAAATCGAAATAATTAGGGGATATTGAAATCAATTGAATATGTTTAGGGATCTTTGAAAGAATATAATAATTTTTTGATTTAGTTAATAATTATCTAAGTGGGTGTGTTTATAAATACACTAATCGGACATGTGATATTTTATTTGATTTTTCAATCTCATTAAATATACTGTATTTGAATCTCGGCAGTTCTCATCCGTTGAGAGGCAATTTTGGACAAAAAAAGTGAGAAACTATTTCAGGAAATTAGTTTTGTCATAATTAAAAAAAATAATAATAGTTTGCTATTTTTTTATCTTTCATTCTTATATTTGCCATTTCCACGGATTCCCCTTGTGATTTTTGATTGATTTCCCATTGAATGTCTTTATGTAAAATACTTGATAACAGTATATAATCCACGGAATGTTTAGTTGATAATCACAACTAATTTTATTATTTTAAAATAAGGTACCAAACATAGGTAAAATTTGTATGTGAACTTTTAGTAATGCCTAATAAATTATTGAGCTTAGAAAAAGGTCATTACGTTCTTAAACTTTCAAATTTGCGTCCAATAATTTGATAACACATGAAGTGGGAGATTGAACCTCAAAAATCTAACCGATAAGAATATAATTGATAAAATCGATAAGTTTACAAAAGTTAATGCTTTAAATTAAAGCAATTATAATTCAAATTTTAATTGACACAATTCAACTACTAGCACTGTAATTGAATAATTTTTAAATAAATAAATAAAAACTTGATAATCAATTATAAATCTTGGACAATCAAGTGAAGAAAAACATACACTAAATTTGGTTCAATCTACAGTAGTCACCTATCTCAGATTTAATATCTCACAAGTTTAGTAAGCCAAATATGGTAGGTTATTTTGTAAAATTAGTTGAAGTTACACTTTGCAGACATTCACTAGTATTAAAAAACAAAAAGAAAATATCCTTATGATAGCTTTACAATAGAGATAATTTTTCTTTTACCACGTTAGATTACCAAAATAAAAAAAAAAACTGCCTTCCAACTACAAATGTTTTACGAAATCCTCACACCATCAAAATTCATAATTGATCAGAGAGGGTAAAAAAGGCTGGTAAATAAATTAAAGCTACATACAGCTTATACTTTTGCTTCTGCTTTTGTTACTGGCGGCAAGAAAGCCTCCCACCATCCATATTCATACTTAGAATAAGGAGCCACCCACTTTTCAGGCTTCTCAAACTCCAGGTTCGTCGGAGTCGAAGCCAATGCTTCTTCTATGCTGTTGGCTTCATAGCTTTCGGCTAAAACTCGGTCCAGTCTCAGCTTCATAAAACTGCCCATATCAACAAGAAAAAGAGACCAAAATAGAATGTCAAGCGAAGACTTTGTTGCAGAGATACAAGAATGTTTGAGCTTTGAGGTCATTTTACAGTGCTTGTAAACAATTTCACCATTTTGTCCCTCTTTACTTTAGATCTCATTCTACATATGTTCACATTGCATCTTCTTTTGCACAGAAATATTTGTTATTGTTTGGAACTAACGGTAAAGACTAATTTTAAGTTTTATAGAAAGTACAAAAGACTAGATCTGAACCTACATGAAGTAATCAAAAGGAGAGTTGAATTTCAGTTTCTGTAGCTAAACAGCTTCGCAAGAAGATAAGTATGCATTAAAGCATCTAAAGAAAATAAAGAAAAACAAAAAACTGACCAAGAACAGATGGGTAATAAGTAAATGTTATCCTGTCAGCATAAATATGCAAATAACAAACCAGTGGAAAATTAAAATGCAATGCAGCTTCTAGCTAGGCAGCTGTTTGCAAGATCAAGCAATTTTTTTACTAGATTTCCATATTTCTTTTCCTATTGTAACTCTAAACACACCATATTATTGTCTCCTTCTCTTACATAAAACTACAAGTATATATAAAAGCCAAAAGCATTCAAACAATTAAGCAACCCGTTGGGCCTCTGATGGTTAATGTTTCCATGATAAAAATTCCAAAAGTTAATGAGCTGCAAGAACTAAATATACCAATGCAGATGATGCTAATGGGAATTGACAATAATTCAAGTTGTTAGATATTAGTGTTATGTCCACAATCACAAGATTGTAAGATTCAGGCACTCGCCCAATTTTAAGAATCTCAAATTCCTTTCATGTCTCAACTCTCCTCCGAAATTCTAAAAGATTTCTCCAAAATGTCATGAGAATATTTTAACTTTGGAAAGTACAGGGTATTTCCAATCTTCATTTAAAATTCTAGGAATTTCTACTCCAAACGGTAGAAATGCAACTTTTGAAAGCATAGGAATATATTTGAAACAAAGATTAAAGTTGTTATACTTTTTCCTCATAGTTAATCAATTTAACTAATATGATGTTGTGAAGAGAAACAAAGAAAAAATACAAGCCAAATTGAACATAACGAATGCAAGGAGGTAGCTTACGTAATCCAGGTACTATCGGTTGAAACAAGAGCAACGGCAGGTCTCCGCAATCTCTTTGTGATATTAGGAAACTTGTCCAAGAATTTAGGCTCAATGACAAGCCAAAAATCCTGCTCCTTGTTACGCTCGCCATAGTTCCGAAGCCGCTCAAACAAAAGTTCTTTGAAATGCTCCTCTTCATCAAGCATAAACTTCGCATTTGCAACTAGAAAATAATACTTAATCGATTCTTGCTGCATTGTAAAAAATAAACATCCAAACCAGTGAATTTCACTATCACACTCCCAAATTTCCCGAACGAATTAGGGAAAACACATAACGCACATAAAAAGCAACACAAATTATGATCGAAATCGCTGTTAATTAATTTATTTGTGCACACAAAATGTCTAGATTTCCATGGATATTAACAATCTCCAAAAAACCTAACTCCTAATATACCTATTAATTTAAACCAAACCTAGACACGAACAATAGCGAAATTGAAGAGAAGCGAAATGTGGAAGAAATTGGGAAGTTAAAGAATACCTTATCGGCGGAATCGGAGTTAACGGCGGCGATTGCGGTGTTGAAGGGAGAAGAAAGAGAAGAAAGTGGCGAAGACAAGAAGCATGAGCTGAAAATAGAAGTAGAAGGCAAAAGCAATGGCAATGAAGGAGTTGGGAAGCGATTGTGGTGACCGATTCCAGAGGTCGGAAGAGATTTCACGGCAGCAAAGTGCGTTGAAGTAGCCACGGCGGCTGAAGATGAGCCCATAACAAGATTCGCAGTGCCTAACATTTGGCTAATTGCTTCTTCTAGTCGTTGTGATTGGAGTAATTTGAGCAGAGCAAAAATGGAGGAAATGGCCAACAAAATTAATCAGCAAAATCTACAAACAGACTGTCGGAACCTTATCTAGTTATCTATTACCATTGTCAAATTACCATCTTGCCCACTCTTCTTTACCCCACTCTCAAATTCTATATTTAATTGTTTTTATAAGTTTCAATTTTACTTTTAATTTTTTTTAATTACTTTTAAATTTTTTAAAACTTTAAAACAAATATTATAGTCTCTATGCTTTAAGGTGTTTTTTTGGATCATATAATTTCAATGAATATAAAATTTATTCTCTAAGTTTATTGTTTATCTAAATTGATTATATAGTGATAATAATTTTAATATAAAGAAGTACAACATTTGAATAATTGAAGTAAAAATATGGGGTCTTTTCCAAAATATAAAAAAAAGGTAAAATGTTTACACTGTATAGAACGATTCCAAAAACGGAAAAAACCTAGAGGTCCACAGTGTAAAATACCAAAAATGCCCGTCAACCACGCCGTCAATAACGCGCACGTAATATATTTGCAATCATTTAAATATGGTTCAATATATACGCGATCATTTAGATATGACTATAATTTATACGTGGTCGTTTAGATATGGCTACAAGGCGATCGTTTAGATATAATTATAATTTATACGCGATCGTTTAGATATGGTGCAATATATACGCGATCGTTTAGATATATTTCAATATATACACGATCGTTTAGATATGGCTATAATTTATACGTGATCGTTTAGATATGATTATAATTTATACGCGATCGTTAGATATGGCTACAATTTATCTTTTTAATTCAATCGTTTAATTTTGTTACACGATCGTTCCAAATCTAAATATTTTTTTTTTAATTTGGTACACGATTTTTTTAATTCTTTTGGTACACGATCGTTTAGATTTATTTACACGATCGTTTACATTTGGCTACTCCAATCCAAATTATTTTTTTTCAAGATTCTTTATACACAATCTTTTATTTTTTTTACACAAATTGTTTACATTTGGCTACTCCAATCTAAACGAGTTTTTTCAAGTTCTTTGTACACAATCTTTTATTTTTTTTACATGATCGTTTACATTTGGCTCCTTCAATTTAAATGATTTTTTTCGAGATTATTTATCTTATTACAGTCGTTTAGATTAGGTTACCCAAATGTAAACGCGTAAAAAAAAGACGATGGAAAGATTAAACGACGTAAAAAAGAATTAGAAAAGAAGAAGATGTAAATATTAAACGATGTAAAAAAGAATAAAAAAAAAAGGCGGTTGAAAGAAATCACAAAATCAGAAAAGAGGAAATACGATGGAAAGAAATGACAGTGAAAAAAAAATACGATGGAAATATTTAACGACGTAAAAAAATAGTTTAAAAATAAGAAAGATGATGGAAAGAAATCGTAGAAAAAAAGAAGAGGAAAAGAAGAAAGACGATGAAAGAAATCGAAGAGGAAGACGATGAAAGAAATCGCAGAGAAATCGCGAGGAAGAGAAGGGCAAACCTGGAATATTCAAAAAATAGCTAATTTTATGGGCTTTGTTACACGGGTCGTAAATAGTTTGGTGTTTTGTTACATTTATGTAAGTTCCCTAAAAATATTAACAAATATCAATAATTAGTGTCTAGGGGCCTTTTTTCTTTGGTCCTTTTACATTTTATCAATTTGCTTGGTATTACTTTCTTTATTAAAAAAAAAAATACTCCACCTTACACCATATAAGCTTTCCATCACCCTTTAAGATGGGTTTGACAGATAATTTAGATTTATGTTTATTAGATACACTCAGTTCAACAATTTAGTGGATATGCATTTGCCAGATAATTTAGATTTTGTTTTTTTTTTAAATTGTTTTCGAATTATATGAATCAAAGAGATACTAGTTGAGCTAAGCTTTTGTTGGCATTCATAATTTGTTTTTAATATAATATGTATTATGTTGCATATTTTAAATTATATAATGTTACAAAATAATTATTATATAAAGCCTTATTGGTTAAAATGACAAGTTAGATCCCTATAGTTTCAAAAAAGATAGAATTTAGTTCTTATGAATTTAAAAAGATAAAATTTAATCCCCATGATTTTAAAAAGATAGAATTTAGTCATTATGGTTTACAATTAGAAAATAGTTTTATTCGTAGAGACTATTTATGAAAAGATTTCGAATCATAAAATCTATACATGAAGTTTCATCAAATTATAGAGACCAAAGTTTAACTTTCTCCAAACTAATCAATAAATTTTCAATTTAACTAATTTTTAAACATAAATGAAAAACAGTAAAGTATAATCAAGGACCCTTCAGTTATGACTGCAGTTAATAATGTAAGTCACTAGTGAGACAGTAAAAGAGAATAACACATGAGACTTTGATAACCCAGTTCAGCCAATATTGCCTACGTCTGGGGAGCTGCACACAGCTCAGATGAGTCATTTTATTAATAGTCACCATAAACATCAAGACATCAATATAGCTTATGTATACTACTCAATACTATAACTATATGATATGAGTATTAACGTTAGACTCCAGGCTCCCCCTGGAATAAAGAAGTCTCCCCGTCAACAACATCTGATAGTTAGGCTCTCCCTGAACGTATACGTAACACTATTATTAATCAAACCAGCCATAGATTCATTCTGTATATTACTCAATGCAGAACTCTTCTTTAGGTAGTCATATTGTTTCAGAAGACATAATTCAAGCTACCTTTCGTTGCGGGCACTTTAATGGTAAGTCGGAAGGAAGTATCAGCAACAAGAACTTTTCTCACTATTTTTGCGCACCTTTTACCGATCTTCAAAACATATATATATACATATTAATCCAGATATGTATAAGACTTGTATCTTTAATAAGATCCCTAAGGAATAGGAGCTTATTATATTCTTGGAGATAATTAGAGAGATTCCCTAAATATAGGAGAATCAAATATTCCTTGATTATCTTCTCTTTTAAATAAGTCTTCTCTTTTAATTTTAAAGATATTCTTTTAGACAAAGAACACTTCAACAAACTCCCCCTTTTGTCTAAAAGAATTTCTTTTCTGGTTCAACAACAGCAGTACCACAGAGTCATTTCATTCAACTGCATCCTTCAGTTCTTAGTGAGACAGAAGACAATTCATTCAGAAGTCAAAAGATTTTATCAAACTACATCTGTCATAAAACAAAGACTACAATCATCAAAAGAATAGAGCCAGAACAACGTCATCCTTCTGACAAAGAAAATAAAAAAAAACACATCTCACAACTTCATAACATTCCACAAAACAACTTCATAACATCCCACAAAACAACTTCATTACATCCTCTTCTTCATTACATCCACTCCCCCTTTGAACCGGAAAAGTAATGACATTAACCGGATGATGGTTGCTGACGACTCGTAGACAGTGCCAAAGAATTTAAATGTCGAATAAGAGCATCCACCTCTAATCGACATTCAGATAGCAGAGTGATGGAGTTAGTCAATGCACGAGATTCAGAAGTCAAGGAATTAACAATGCGGGCAGCCAACTCAAGATCTACATAGAAGCCTTCAGCAGACTTATCCCAGTTAGTAATGTCAAAAATACGTAGACCCCGAGTCGGATGCACATCATGATCAATATCAGGCACATGACTGCCTTGAAAGAGTCTGTAGCTAAGAGCAATTGTTTTAGATTTAGGTCCAGGAGCATCAGTTGCAGTAAGCACAACTCCATTTAAGTGAAGTAGCAGACTAGAGAACAACCGCAGAAGAGCAATGAGAACCTTGACCCAAAAAGAACCAACATGCCTCAACAGCTGATTGTAAATGAAGGCATCTGTATCTACTTTATCACCATTGCAAATTTGATACAAAAATGTACCTAAAGCAGCAGATACGCTGGAGGCATGTGAGGAAGGGAACCAATTAGCAATGCCAATCTTGTGCAGGATGGCATATTTGATGCTGAGAGCAGTCGTAGGAATTCCATTTACAGGCCATGTAGACAAAGTCCCACCAGATAAGACAGTAGCTAGAACCTCAGTAGTAGGACATGATGGAGAGCAGTCAATATCAACAACATTCCCAAGAAAGCCATTAATCACAGCAAGAGAAATCATAAATTTGAACCCTCTAATATGAACTGTCTGATAATCAGAGCTACTTGGATTATTAAACTCATCAAGCAAAATAATAATAAATTCTTTAATTAATTAGGGATAAAAAGGACCAACATTCGAGATAGTTTTTTCCAAGCCAACCCTCTGGATAAGATCCATGATACTCATGCAGGATTTATGTTTTTCAGATATATTTACCTCATCGACAATTCTCCTTTGCACCACGAACTTTCAACGTTGAACATTTTCCTCGTGGTGAAAAGAAATTCCATCAATGGAAACATATGGAATATTCGTAGAAATTTTCTTTCTGCCTGTTTTAGTAGTGACATTTCTACTAGCCTCTTGAATTTTTCTCTTTGGAGGTTTAGAACCTTTAGGAGATTCTGGCCTTCCTTCAGTTGATGGAGAAATGGGATCATCAGTAGGAGGAGGAATGTCTTCAGGAGGTATTTCAGCTTGGTTAAAAAAACCACACTGATCTTCATTTCGAGAGACATCATTCTGTTCTTCATGTGCAGCAATAGTGACACCAAGAATGTGTACAGGCACCGCATCAGGTTTTGAAGCAGGTAATTTTGATCGAGGGGGGTGAACCGAGGGAGAATGTTCTGAAGGCATAGCTGGTGATCGTCGAGGGCCTCCTAGAGTAGGAATGAATATCCCTTCTGTTGAAAAGCTCTCTTGAGAATGAATGGAATCTGGGGGATCAGAAGGGAGCTTCTTAGATAGAACTGGCCCTGAGGTTTTCTTTAGCAATCGAATTAACGGAACATCATTCTGATCATCTGAATCCATATCTGATACAATGGCCTCAGAAGCTCGATGTGCATGCACAATAGGAGAACTAGGAACAACATACTCACCAACGTCAGGCACAGCCTCAGGTCGTAAAGATTCCTACAACCCACTAGAAGCCTCTCCCTATGCTTTTTCATACGGAAGCCGATAAGGTGTCCAGGGAGGAGTGCTTTTGAACTGGCGACCTCTTACCCTTGCATTTTGTACTTGAGGAGGCGAAGAAGTGATGACATTAGGTGCATCTTCAGATTGCTTCGGCACATAAGATCCCTTGCGAGTGTTCACCATAGCGAATAGGATTCGAGTAACCGATGAGAATTTTCAACTGTAGTATCAACTTCAGAATGTGTAATGACTCAAGATGAACTTAGTTTAAATACCCAGAGGAAGTTTAAATAATTAGAAATTTAAAACCCATTAATGCAAAAAAAAACTCTCCATCAGCCGAAAAGACATCTATTTAATTCGAAAACGGCACTGACACTTCGAAAGATTTGAAACGTGGAGATATGCGCCATCTTTATAGCTAATCATGAAGTTAAGTGCGACACACTCCTAAACCAGCACGTAAATATTCGAATGAGTTAGCGTCTAGAGGTTTAGTGAAGATATCGGCTAATTGTAAATTAGAACGAATAAGATCAAGCTTAATTACTTTATCTTCAACTAGTTCTTGAATAAAATGGTGTCTTATATCAATGTGCTTGGTTGGACTATGTTGAACAGGATTCTTCAATATATCAATTGCGCTCATATTGTCACAATACAGCGTTATAGTGTTCTGATCAAAGCCATATTCATGCAACATATTTTTCATCTAAATAAATTGTGTACAACCACTTCCTGCTGCTATATACTCAACTTCAGCTGTAGATAAAGAGACACAGTTTTACTTCTTACTTAACCAAGAGATTAAATTGTTTCCTAAAAGGAAACATCCTCCAGACGTACTTTTTCGATCATCAGACGAACCTGCCCAATCAACATCATAATATCCCACAAGAGTAAGGGTGGTATCATAGGAATACATCATTCCAAAGTCACTTTTCCCATGAACATACTTAAGAATTCGTTTAACAACTTCCAAATGAGAGATGAGGGGATCAGCCTGATAACGGGCACATATTCTCACAGCGTAAGCTATGTCAGGTCGACTTGCTGTTAAATATAATAAGCTGCCTATTATACTCTTGTAAAGTTTATGATCAACTTCAGCACCACCGGTATCTCTTGTAAGTTTAACATGTGTCGTAACTGGAGTCCGCTTATTTCGAGCTTGTTCCAACCCAAACTTTTTAACCATGTTCTTAGCATACTTTTCCTGAGAAATGAATAGGCCGTCATTCTTTTGCTTAATTTGAAGCTCCAAAAAGTATGAAAGTTCTCCAACCATGCTCATTTCGAATTATGACAGCATGATGTTAATGAAATTATGCACAAGATCATGAGGAAAACCTCCAAAGATGATGTCATCAACATAAATTTGAGCAACCAAAAGTTGATCAGATTTCCTGTGTATGAACAAGGTCTTGTCAATTTCCCCTCTGGAATATCCTTTACCTCTCAATAAACAGTTAGTCGTTCGTACCAAGCTCTAGGAGCTTGCTTTAACCCATATAAAGCTTTGTTGAGCTTATACACATGCTTTGGGTGCTCAGAATCAACAAAACCTTTTGGTTGAGCAACATAAACTTCTTCATTCAAATATCCATTTAAGAAAGCACTCTTTACATCCATCTAATACAATTTAAATTTCTGTATGCATGATATACCAAGTAGTAATCGAATGGCTTCAAGTCGAGCAACAGGAGCAAAAGTTTCATCAAAATCAATACCTTTAACTTGAATATACCCTTGAGCTATTAATCTGGCTTTTTTTTTGTTACACATCCAGCTTCATCAGTCTTATTTTTAAATACCCATTTGGTGCCAATAACGTTTACACCTTCTGGTTTTGAAACTAACGTCCAGACATTGTTTCGTCTAAATTGGAGTAGCTTCTCTTGCATAGCATTTAACCAATACTCATCCTTCAGAGCAGAGTCAACAGTAGAAGGTTCAATTGTGGAAGTATAAGACAAATCAGCAACCATCTTCATGTAATCGATCTTTTCTTTCCTTCTGGTCTGCATCTCAGCTGACGGATCACCTATAATAGAGCTTGCTGGATGATTTTTCTTCACATGAGCAGATGGAATTAGTTCTGATTTCTTAGCGATACTTTCTTCTGATAATTTTTCCAAACTTTTGCCTGGATCATCAGACGGGTTATCAACTTTAGAAACTTCTACAATGCTCGTAGTTCTACCTTCAAACATGTTTGGAGTCTCATTTTCCTCATCATTCACCTGTTTGACAGCTGAATCAAGATCATTTATAACTACATTAATTGTTTCCATCACACTTTCAGATTTGTTATTGAAGACTCTATAGGCCTGACTGTTCTGAGAGTACCCAAGAAATATTCTTTGTTCTGACTTAGCATCCCATTTCTGGCGGTATTCCCTATCAGTTAAGATATAACATGTACTTCCAAATACATGGAAGTATTTAACATATTGCTTTCTATCTTTCCAAAGTTCATAAAATGTAACAGTCGTTCCAGTTCTAATAGTTACCCTGTTATGAATGTGACAGGCAGTATTTACAACTTCTATTCAGAAACATAGAGGTAAATTTTTGGCATGGATCATAACACGTGCCATTTCCTGTAACCTCCTATTCTTTCTTTCTACTACACCATTTTGTTGAGGAGTTATAGGTGCAGAGAATTCATGGTGTATTCCTTCTAACAGACAGAAACTGTTAAAGCCTTCATTATCAAATTCTTTACCATGATCGCTTCGAATCCTGATTATTTTCTTCCCTTTTTCACGTTGAAGCTTCAAACACAGATTTTTACATATTTTGACAGTATCTGTTTTGCCTTTGAGAAAGCAGACCCAAGTATACCTTGAGTAATCATCAACTAATACCAGCACATACCTATTTCCTCCCAGACTTTTTGTTTGCATCGGACGCATAAGATTCATTTGTAACAGTTCCAAGACTCTGTTGGTATAACATTCTTTTAGACTTTTATGAATAGACTTTGTCTGCTTGCCAATTTGACAGTCTCCACACAAAAAAAATCCATTTACTTCTAAATCAAGAATTTCCACAATTGCTTCATTTTTAATAATCTTTTCCAAACCTCTCATGCTGACATGCCCTAGCTTTTTATGTCATAGCCATGTTTGATCTGATCTTGTCAACTGGCAGGTGTCTGACGTATTTGAGTTACAGTGATAACAGTTATCAGTCTGTCGTTTACCACTCATATAAATCTGATTTTCTTTATTCATCACAGCACAACCAACATCATCAAAACTAATTTTGTAGCCTTGATCACATAGTTGACTTATACCGATCAAGTTTGCTTTTAGTCCGTCCACATACCTAACATCATTTAACCATGGCAAGTGATTTTTGTCTATATTGCATTTAGCGATAATTTTTCCTTTTGCACCATCACTAAAGGTAACATGTCCGGTGACACAGTCTTTTAAGTTCGTAAAGTAGGATCTATTTTCAGTCATATGTCTGGAGCACCCACTATCAAAATATCACGCATCATCTATGGTCTGAACGGATGTAAAAGCAATCTTACATCTATCAACAGATTTAATTCTTCAGACTGTGCGAGGTTGTACATGCCTCCTATTCCAGTATTTCTGTTGCCACAGCTGATCTCGCCTTAACTTATAGCAATTTGACCTGATATGACCTTTTCGATCACAATAGTAACAAATTCTCCCAAGAGATTTGACAGTAGTCCTGATGCCAGTCTCTGTACGAATCGTTTCATGTTCAACTCCCATTGAGGCAGGAACAAATTTGATTTCGGATGTAGCTTCAAGTCTACTTCAGAGCCCACAAATCCCAACCCATGTCTATGAGAACCGTTATGTCCAGACTTAAGTATTAAATCTAGATTCTTCATTCCTGAGTTTAGCATTTTAACAGATTTTAGAATCTGATCATTTTCATTCTGATATTCTCTCAGTTTTAACTTTAGAGAGGATATTACAGACAACAAACATTCATTTTCTTCTATAAGGTCTTGTATCCTTTCCTTTTTGTATTGCCCTTGCTTCACAATCTTCTTTCCACAAGGCTTCAAGCTTTTCAATTGTCAGATCATCATTTTTGTTTTCTTCAGAACTTTCACTATCATCATCAGAGTTCTCATTCGTAATTCGTATAGTGAAGGCATTTATGTTTCCATCATCGTCTCTACTATCACCAGATTCTTCATCCGATAGTGTGACACGAAATTTTTTCTTCTGTTTTCTTAGGTATATAGGACATTCTGGCTGATAATGACCAACTCCTCCACATTCTCTACACCTGAAAATCCTTATGTCACCTTCCTTCTTCTTGATATAACCATCACTTCTTCTATCAGAATTTTCATTATTCCTCCTGGTAGTGTCATCATTATTTCTTCTTCGATACAGATTAGAAGTTTAAGCATTCATACCTGTGGCATTCGTATTTTTTAGTTTTCGAAGGGTGTTTGTGAATTGTTTTGTTAATAAGGCTATTGACTCATCCATGTTTGCTTCAGTGTCACTTACAGCCTCCTCACCTACATGTGTGGATTTAAACACAATTCCTTTGCCTTTCTTACTTTCTCTATCAGCAGTGGTCATTTCAAACGTATGAAACGAACCAAACAATTCATCAAGCTTCAGTGTCGTAATGTTATGGGCTTCCTCAATGGCAGTAACTTTCGTATCAAATTTTCTGGGCAAGGATCAAAGTACTTTTCGCACTATTTTAGAGTCAGGTATCTTCTCTCCGAGCAGCAAGGATTCATTTGTGATTTCAAGCACTCTCTTATTGTAATCAAACAATGATTGATCCTCGGTCATTCTCAATGCCTCAAGCTTAGATGTTATCAATAGTAATTTAGAAATTTTTACTTTGGAAATGTCTTCATACGCTACCTCCAAGGTTTTCCAAGCTTCTTTGGTTGTACTGCACGAATTTATTAACTTGAAAACGTTCAGGTCAACACCATTGAATATAGCGTTAAGTGCTCTGGTGTTCCCAACAGATGCTTGCTCTTCAGCATCGGTCCAATCAACTTCAGGCTTTGGAACCAAAATACCATTCACGGTGATCATGGAAGGATCATTAACCGCCACAAGAGCCCTCCAAGCTTTTTCATCTAATGTCTTAATGAAGAAAATCATCTGAGGTTTCCAGTATGAGTAATTTTTGTCATCTAGAACAGAAGGACGTGATGCAGATGGTCCTGACTATCTCCATGATCCCTCAACCCGCTCTGATACCAAATAAAAAACATTAAAGTATAATCAAGGACCCTTCAGTTATAACTGCAGTTAATAATGCAAGTAATCACTAGTGAGACAGTAGAAGAGAATAACACATGAGACTTTGATAACCCAGTTCGGCCAATATTGTCTACGTCTGGGGAGCTGCACACAGCTCAGATGAGTCATTTTATTAATAGTCACCATAAACATTAGACATCAATATAGCTTATGTATACTACTCAATACTATAACTATATGACATGAGTATTAACGTCAGACTCCAGGCTCCCCCTGGAATAAAGAAGACTCCCGTCAACAACATCTGAAAGTCAGGCTTCCCCTGAACGTATGCATAACACTATTATTAATCAAACCAGCCATAGATTCATTCTACATATTACTCAACGCAGAACTCTTCTTTAGGTAGTCATATTGTTTCAGAAGACATAATTCAAGCTACCTTTCGTTGCGGGCACTTTAATGGTAAGTCGGAAGGAAGTATCAGCAACAAGAACTTTTCTCACTATTTTTGCGCACCTTTTACCCATCTTCAAAACATATATATATACATATTGATCCAGATATGTATAAGACTTGTATCTTTAATAAGATCCCTAAGCAATAGGAGCTTATTATATTCTTGGAGATAATTAGAGAGATTCCCTAAATATAGGAGAACCAAATATTCATTGATTATCTTCTCTTTTAAATAAGTTTTTTCTTTTAATTTTAAAGATATTCTTTTAGACAAAGAACACTTCAACAATAAATTATATTTATAAATAAATTAATAATAAATTATTGTCAACTACATTTTAGTGGATAGGTAAGAGTATTTTTATTATTTATAAATATATGATATCAACAAACATTTAAATATATTGGGATTTTGTCAAAAAGATTTTATGAGATTATCTTTTTAAGTGTTAAGATATTTATTTTAGGAATCTTGCATAAATATCTTTGTAAAATTTTTCTTATTGTTGGTATATATATTGCGGGTACGTCAGACGTGGGTGTGCAGAAGGATGAGAAGGATAAGAAGGATTTTTCTACTTAAGATCGGTTGAGAGATTGATCGCAGAAGCTACAAGCATAAAGAAGGTAGTGCGATCTTTTATCTGTGGTATCAACATGTTGATCTAAGATAATTTTGATGATGAGTAAGATGAACGATGAAGTAGTGATCAAAGTATTCATTGTAAAGTTCCGGAAAGCATGAAGACATCGTCGAGTAGATTCACTCATGCATTCAAAGGGAGTCTGGAGTCTGAAGCTAATAAGCATGTTAAATAGTCATATAGTTGAACAGAGATTATATACTGTATCGATGTATATTGATTAATAATGAATCATAATAATATTACTCATCAGGGTTGTGTGCAGCTCCCCAATTGTAGGCAATGTTGACCGAATTTGGTTACCAAAGTTCCTTGTGTTATTTACTTCTGTTGTCCCTCTAGCTATTACTATTGTTAAATACTTTAGATTGAACTAGAGGTTAATTTGATTATCTCACACTGTTTTTCAATTGGTATCAGAGCGGGTTGCAAATCCATGGAGATAATCCGGGAAGGACCTTAAGTTCACCCCTCTTGTCCTCGATGGCAAAAATTATTCATATTGGAAACCTCATATTATTTCGTTTATTAAAACTTTAGATGGGAGAGCGTGGAGAGCCCTTGTGGCTGGGTATGAACCACCAATGATCACTGTAAACAGTGGCGTATCTAGAAATTTTGTATAAGGGGGCACTATATAATAAACAAACTAAAAAATGTAAAAAAAAAATCATAGCTTCAAAAATTAATTAATTTAATGCGTATTACAATTGTCCTCTACGAGTTTTCATGTTTTGAAATCGATCCATGATAAATTTATTATCTAACTTATCCAATAAATCTTTCTCAATATAAGCTATAATACAATCATTCATCCATTGATCTCTCATTCGATTGTGCATTTGAGTCTTCACAATATTCATAGTAGAAAATGTTCTCTTTACAGTAGCTAGTTGTTGCAACTGGTAAAATCAACGTCAATGTGAGCAACCGATAAACTAATGGATAGACCTTATCTCTTTTCGTAATGACCATTTTCACTGCAAGATCACCAATGCTTTTTAGTTCAATAAACTTTGAACGCATGTCAAAAATGTAATTTTGAAGTTGATCCTCAAGCATAGAGAGTTCAATAGCTGAAAAGTCTCTTGGATAAAACTGAGCAAGTCGACTAAGTTTTTTCCTATCAAAAGCAGCAAATGAATAAGTCTGATTCAAACAAGTCATACAGAGAAGCAATTCAGTACTTGATTAAGTAAAACGATTATTCAATTCTTGAAGTTGCATATCGATGACAGTATAGAAGACTTCAACCCGATAATGATGCAAATTTGTAATTGGTTGAGATTTTCGACTTTTTCATCCTCAAATTAAAGACATAACATCCATTTTAAGAACTTCAATATCATGACTATTACAGAAATAAGAAACTCTTTCCAATAATGAATCTCATCCGGATTCTCTCATTGCTTGCAGTCTACCTTTATAAATGTTGACTAAATTCATTGCATTCACAATATCCTGCCTAAATTAGTATTAAGCAATATAAGTATTATGATTTATCACATAGATTGAAAAAGTATTAAAACTAAAAATAGTAAGAAGAATTTGAACTTACTGGCGAATTGATATGGTACGTATATTCTAACGATGAACGAAAAAAAAATTATCTTCTAGCCTTTAATTCTGAAATTAATTAAAATAAATATATGCATAAGTAATGTAAATGTGAATTTAAAAATTACATCAAAAAAAGAAAAGAAAAAAAGAAAAATAATACATTTTTCATGGAATATTGTTGAGAGAGTGAAAGTTTAAATCACCAACTTTGTTGTATTTGTTTCTAAATATTTGTTAAATAACAAATGACGGTGGCTAGAAAATAAGTTATGGTTTTATCTTAGGCAGGATATTGTGAATGCAATGAATTTATAATTTAGGCAGGATATTGCTTAATACTAATTTATATGTCCCTCTACATAAGCTTAATAGAAGTTAAATTATATGTCCCTCTACATAAGCTTCGAAGTTATAACATGCTTCCATCATCAATTTATAAGCCTCATGATCGAATTCGTCTTTCGTCTGCCTTTGGGAAAAGTTTGCTTCTGTCAGGTCTAACTTTATCTCTCGGTTTGTTATCTTAGTCAGCGGTGTAGTGAAGCTTTCTTTTAAGACTTTAATGTCACCAACCTCGCCTTGATAGAGGGACATAGCACAAGATTGGTGGGTTTGAAGTCTTTTTACCCCTCAATGCAAGATCATACTCTTTGTGATGCCAACAGATATCTCACCCTTTCCAGAGTTAAAGGTTCATGTACTTTCATGTGGTTCCTTTCTTATGCTTGCAAGTGACTTTAGTTGTGATTTATCTTCTCTTTTTATAAGGGAAATTTCTGTAGGCATAGCTTATGAGATATTATCATTCTTCAAATAAAACTTTGCATCTGCGAAGTGAGACTCGGCCTTTGAGAACGAGTTAGAGTCAGCTTCAACCTTCTTTATGCCATCTTGATAAAATTTAAAGCATCGATGAAGTGTCAAAGTTACTACACAATTTCCATGAATCCAAGGACGACCTAGTAACAACTTGTAAGTGGTCCTAGAGTCTATGACATGAAACGATGCTCTGGCCTTTAGGTCCCCTATTGTGAGTTCTAAGCGTATCATGCCTATTGCTCTTTGGCTACTGTGGTTGAAACCTTGGAGTACCAGCTTACTATTTGAGAGTTATTCGTCCATCAAGATGCTTAATTGCCTCATAGTCAACTTCGACATGAGAATGAGGTCGACTCTGTGTTCTCACACATATTTAGAAACATTCAAAGGTCTATTATAAAAGTTTGGATCCCAATAACAAATCCTTATCTGAGAAGCTATAGACATACAATAAGGAGCACTCACATGTGTCGCAGATGCCAAAGCACTCGAAGTTAATGCTCCTGAATTTAACAACGCATCAATAAGGATGGTTTGGTATCTTGAGGAAGTGATAACAGATCATCCACATTGAACCTTGATATGTCTTTTCACACTCTATCCTCCTCTACTGATCTTGGAGGAATGTTTTCTTCCTTCGTTGCGTTGATAGCATGATACGCAACAACTTCTGGGATTTCATCATGATGATCACGAAGGAAGTTTGTTGAAAAGAAGTCTACCAAGGTTACTAAGTGCTGAGGTCGAGAACAATCCTTGTCTTCCTCCTACACGGGCTTAGGCTTCCTAGTCTTCTTCTTCTTCTTTTTCTTATGGTCCTTATTCCCTCTTTTATAATTTTGGTAGGAATGGAACTCTTTTTGGGTCAAAGTTGACTATCTTTCTTTCGGCGTTGTCACAACTATCCACCCTTCATCGTCTTCTTCGACCAATCTTTCTTTTCCTTGAGAATCCTTTAGTGCAACTTCCTAGCAGAATTGGACAGCTATAGACTCAAAGGTCCCAAATTGGACCAAGCTTTTCCTTTGCTAAAAAATCGATGTTAACGAAGATCTGACATTATCTTCTCTACAGCATGATTTTTTTAAGTTATTTCCTGCAAGTCTAGTTCGATCTTTTTTTTATGAGTCAACCTGAGAATTAGCTCCTTTAACACAAAAAAAATCTCTATTGGGTGATCGATGACTCGATGATACTTTTAGTAGTTAGAATCATCTATCTTTCTTGCTTGCTCAAGTCGCTTACACTCTGGCAGTTGGATTAGCTGCTTCTCCAGTAGTTACTTTAGCATGTCTGCGATATTTGAATCAGGAAATGGGTAAACTTTTTCTTGTCTTTCCTTTAAAGTTAGACGGCTTCTCTCTCTTCGTCGTCTTTCTTTTCAGCTCTTAGTTCCTTCCTTTTAGAGAACATCACCGAGGTCATGTTTATGACCATAGATTTCTTCACGGTGCTCTTCACTATCTTTTCAGCACTCTTCATCTCTTTCTTATCTTTCTTTACTTTAAGAACAAGAAAATCCTTAGTTCCTTTGTTCACGATGCTCCATATCATGTGCGGGGCTTTATTCCTTACAAAATGTAGAGAAATTCCTAGTGCATGCCTTGAGTGCACATTTCTACGACCGACAGTTCGGTGAGTTGATCTTTGCAGTCAATACTCAAAGCCCTTCATCGGTTGATGTAGTTCAGTGACTGGCTCTCTCTTTTTTTTTTTTTTTGTGTTTGTAAGCTCCATCATACTTACGGTATGTCTAGTGTTGTAGAAGCAGTTTAAGAACTATTTTTCTAATTATTCCCACTATCAATGACTTCGAGCTCCAAATCGATATACCACTCAAAAGCATTTCCTTTCAAGCTTCAGACAAACTTCCTGAGTAGTTACTATTTTTCCCGTCTTGACTAATTCTAACCTCCCGAGTATAAATCCGCATTCGTTTTCTTAAAATTCAAATCATATTTGAATATAAATCCGGTCAAAGTTTTGTTTCTCAAAGATAAAAGTCAACAAGTTGACTTTTAAAACTTTTACTGTTTCAAAACTTTCCAAGCTTAAATATGAATCTATATTCATATTTATTTAAATCATATTTAAACCCAAAGGTTAAAGTTTATATCTACCGACTTATATCATATATATTTGTCAGTTTCTCTCTCTTTTCATAATTCGAACAATTCGAGTTACTTCAACATATTGTTCTTAGTTGAATCCATATGAGCTAGTAGGGGAACCTAATAGACCTATAGATCATGGGCTCCAACGATTCGAGATTAACTGGCTAAACTCTTTTAGACCAAGCTTAATCAACATTCGTTAACTAAAGAGACATTCCACTAAAGACTCTTAGTTGCACTCCCCTCACAATAGATATATTTTTGTCCACCTGATATAACCATGATGAGTAAGTTGAACCTTCACAGGTTGTTCTTAATCTTGGCTGGGTCAAAATACCATTTTACCCTCGAGATTACATCTTGTTCCTTAAGACCCACTGATCCGCTATTGAACAATTGGTTTAAGGTCCAACCTATAAACCTAAATCCTTCTCGGGCCAATGAGAAAGTGGGGCCCCTTATTCAAGACTTAGATTTAGTACTTAAGGGAACAACCTATCTACTATCCCAGAAACGGGTAGGAGCGAATTTCGTCTCGCACTCTATGTCCCTAGCTATCTACTCGGTCTTATCCCTGAAATGGGAGGCTTATTGGGTCAGCGACGATGAGCTGTCCTCACCTATGCAGATCTAAGGACACTACCGAATGAACAGAAGTTCATAGTTAGCTCAAGATTAAGATCAAGTTACTTAGGTCATCATAAATGAAATAGTCAGTTTATAGTTTACGGTGTTATAACAAAAAATGACTATTTCGTGGTTCCAGTCTTGTGCAAACCATTTACATAGGATGCCTCCACTCCCATGTCTCTACATGGACGATTCAGGATTACATCGTTTGTACTAACTACAGAGCGGACCGCGTCCATAGTGTTTATCCAGAATAAAGCGCCCAACATTATTCATACACTATAGACTATTTGCGCTATTAACTTGAACTTAATCATGTTTATGCCTCTACATAAAGTTTAAGTGTATTTGACAAACTCAGTAGAATAGCCTCGGGGCCTAAATTTATTGGTTTTAAGATTATAGCATTCAATAATAAAATTTATTGAATCAAATAACAAAGTATGAGTTTTATGACACAAATTCCAACAGATCCAACAGTCATAATAAAGATATGTAGAGTCATCAAAACCAGTCAATTTACGTTTTTAATTTTAATTTGGGACATATATCAACTTCTAATTAGTCCCAAATTCAATTATTTTTTATTTTTTTTGTCATTAATTTGGTAAATGACGTGACAAAATGTGATTTGTCCAAAAATTCTTATTCAATCGACACTAAAACAAACCAAACAAAACTAAATGTGTGTTTGGGAGTAATTTTGATATGGCTAAAATCATTTAAATCACTTTTATCTAAAATAATCAAACATCTGAGAATAAAATAAATTTGATTTTTGAAAAATAAAAAATCACTTTAAATTTATTTTTGAAGTACCACTAATCAAGTTATTCTTCTTTGGAAATTCTAAAGCTATTATTTATTTAATAAAAAAATTCAAAAATTGTTATTGGCCAACTTTCGATTACTCTTTTTTTTAACCATCGTTTGCAAACTTTCAATGATTACCCCATCACAGGCAAACTTCCGACAACCATTTTTTAATGGTTATCGTTGACAAATTTCCTATGATAGTTTTTTTTACGATGGTCGCCAGTAAACCTCTGGTCACATCTCAATTATTTCTCAATGGTTGCTGACGACCATTTTTTCACAACTAGTACCGACCAATCTCTAATGACTTGTTTTCAAAATCATCACCGATCAATTTTCAACAACTATCTTTTATGACTGTTTTCGAACAACTTCACGCAACCATTGCTGCCAACCTCAAATCGACGTTTTCCAAAATCATTGTCGATCAATTTTCGACTATCGCTTTTTAGCAAATGTCAAACAATTCGAACAACTTCCAACAAATTAGTTATTTATTCAAAATAAATTAATAAAATTAGATATTTAATCGAACTTCGAGTGACCATATTCTCGACAACCATTTTCTTTGAACTGTCGACGACCGTGTTTCGGTGACCATCGTAGACCAACTTAAGCGACCATTACTGGCAACCTCTAATCACCATTTTTCAGTTTACCACCACCGACCACCGTTTTCAACGACAACGGTTGGTGACCAACTTTTTAACAAAAACATTTTTTAAAAACAAATGTAAAAAAAATTAATAAAAAATATATTATTCTAATTAATTGGTTGAATAATTTTTAAATATAAAATATAATTTGGTAATTTTAATATCACTTTTGAACCAAATATGTATTAATTCAAAATCATTTTAAGTATTTAAAAATAACTTCAAAAATTTTGAAACCAAACCAAAATTTGATGGTTAAAAAATCACTTTTACAAAATCTCTTCACCTAAAATCACTACTTCAAGTATCACTACCAAACATACCTAAAATCAAAATTAATTTTAGTTTGGAAATCATTTTTTCTCTTATCAAAATCATTTTACATTTAAATGATGGTGTTTGACATAAACTAAAAATAAATTTACATAAATATAGAAAAAGTGGTAAATATTTATGGTCCGTATAACAATGTAAGAAAAGCCTATGAAGCCGACAAAATATATTCACAACTTCATGTTTGCCCTTGCGTCACCTCTCTTTCTTCTTCTTCTTCCTTCTTTGCAATTACTTCTCTTTCAGATTTCTTCATCTCCACTTCTAAATTTTCTTTCTTCTATTTCTAATCGATTTATTTTTCTGTTTAAATTTCTTATTTCATCTTCACCATTTTCGGCAATATTGTACAAAACTACTTCATTTTCCTCGTATTTGAGAATATCAAGATCTTTTGAATATAATTTGAACATGATCTAAACGATCGTTTACCATTGTCAACACGATTGTTTACTATGGTCAACACAATCGCTTAAATTTGAAGCTTTTTTCCATCCTTTAAAACGAATTACACAAGGTGTTGAATGATTTAAACAATCGTTTACCACGGTCAACACGATCATTTGATTTGAAGTTTTTAATTATTATTTATATTAGACGACACAATCTCTTACCATAATCAACATGATCGTTTTTCATGATCAGCACAAACGGTGTTGACCTATTTGCCATGGTCAACACCGATTGTTTAGTATAGTCAACACGATCGTTTAAATTTGAATTTTTTTTTCAATCGTTAAAAAGAACTACACGATCGTTTATCATGACCTAAACGATAGTAGATCATTCGTTTAGACTGTAGTACACAATCTTTTATAAAAATATTACTCGTGTGCGCTTGTAATTGATTAATCGCATGTTGATTGAAACATTTTTTGTATCTCCATTTTCAGAATTGTTTTATACAATATAAATATTTTACCGATTTGTTATATTTTTTAAAAAAATCCAATACAAAATATTTTTTACTATGTACACACTGACAGCCTGTTAGATCTATCAATATGAGATTTTTTTTGTTACTAATTATTGTTTTAGTATGTTTTAAGATGAAATTTTTACTTTGGAACTTTTTGAACTTTTGTGGAATTTTTGGTCTAACCAAGGCTTAAAATATCAATGTTGATAATATTAAAGTTTTAATTTTGCATATTTTTGGAAAAATTATAAAAAAATTCAAAAATTTTAATTATTGAATAAATATTTTATAATTTTCAAATCGTTATGAAATAAAGAACCAAAAACTAGATAAGAACACAAAAGAAGAATAAAGAAAAGAAGGAGAAGAGAAACAATTGAACTCAATTGTAGTGTGTAGGACATATTATGGTCTAAGTTTATAGGATATATTATGGTATAGGTTACATTATGAAATTCAATGAGATGAATATTACAATATGGAATTGAATAAGAGTTATATGAAAATTGTAATTTATGTAGGCTATGAATATCTACATTTATAATATATCATTATATTTACAATACAAATAATGTATATTTTTGTATTTGACTTGTATCAATGTCATTTGATATTTATTTTTTGTGATTTATGGATTTTTATAAGATATAATTAAAATATCAATTCACCTCTTCTACCGATTTTGAACCAATGAAAATGTGAAAAGATCAACATATTAGTGGAAATTTAAAACTATCATATTAACTTTAAATTTTGGTTTTTATTATGAGTGCTAAAAAACTTGAGTCAAACTTGGATTATTGAGAGCATTTCGAAAATTTGTAGGTATAAGGCTATTTACGAAACTTTTCAATAGTTCAAAAGTATTTTTGAAACAAACAATTTCTATCCAAAACAAATGGTAAGAGAATTTTTAAACCCTTTTCGAAAGTTTGAAGATATTTTTAATGCTAGCCACAAAATTTGAAAGCATTTTTTATAATTTAGCGTAAGTTCAAATATCCTAATTCAGTTGATGAGTAAAAGAATAATGCAGCCAGGAAGCAAAGACAATGAAGATTTGGGAATGCAATGGTTATTTCAGTGTAATCCATTTCATATTTGTTTGAACAATGGCCATATTCTTTACTAGTTTATACCTCTAAACTCCAAAATTGGATGACAGCCCCCATATAAAGAAAGAAATTAAAAGATTAGGGATGTTAATAATAGTTAACCCCTTGCCTGTTCTAATAAAGGAAAGGGTATATGATAGTAGTAGTAGTTAATCTCTACTCAAACAATCCTCAAGCTCGAGATCTACGCCCACCCGATTTTTAATATTTGCCGTAGCATCGAGAGGCGACTTACATTTTTTCTGCAACTCCTTGAATCTGCAAACATCAAAAGAATGTTTCTTGAATAGCTTCCTTTGCCTTGAGAGGAAAAGCCTCTTCAATAGATCTTGGTAAGTGGGATCTCTTGAAGTGAACAGGAAATAGGCATAGCCTATAACTAATCCGGTTGTTGTGGTGAAAAATGCTATTGGTTCCATTACATCCCATGAAAATTCCCAGAATGTTAGCCTGAAGAAGAGTCCAACTTGTAAAACAGCTAAGCCTAGCCCAGTCCATAGTATTCGGCGCACCTGCTTATGTGCTAATACGTCGATTTCTTCCTTCTTTTCTTGCAGCTGCTTTAGCTCGCTCCTCGTTGGATCGTCTTCCGGCATCAAAGCAATGGGAATGGCTCGTCTGACAAGATCCACCACCTATAAAACATTGAGATTAAGTTTATATGAGTCAAAAAGCTACTGGTGCCGAAAACAAACTTGTGAATTTATATCCAAAATGATTGGCTAATGTTTTACATGTATTAACAGATTCTGTTAGTGAGAATGTGTAATGTGGGAAAAAGAATCAGGTTCTCACTTCCGCAGTTGTGCGAAAAGAACATACTAGTAAACAGCATCAAGGATATGGCCTATTGTGCCACACGATTGAAGCTTCCAGCATACAATAAGAATGTGAATATATTGACTACTCAGAGATGCTCATTATATCACCTTGGGATATATACATGAAGAGAATCGCCAATTACAGTATCATAATCCCAGTTATCAGCACAATCAAATCACAAATACACTTAATGGACCATACACTCTAAATCTTAAGAATAAAATGTAGTATCTTTCCTTTTCCCCTTGTTCTCTCCTCTCATCTTCATTTGGCCATTGGCCCACAAAGTGCAGATTGAGCCATACTTTCCTCTTGAACAGCTGGTCCTCTAACTTTAACCAAAATATAGCCAACAATGATACTTTCAGTTATCAGTTTGCGGATCATAATAACAAACACAAAAAAAGAAAGCTACGATCAAGTTCTTGAGCCAAGGATACAAGCATACTAAGAAGTCCTCGAGCGAATACGATGAAAGTGAAATGAAAGAAGATATCCTCAGCACTCCAAACTTGTTGATCAGAGTGTGTTTAGTGACAGATCTTGTAATTCGAATCAGATGGAGATGGATATGATTTGGTAAAGCTAAATTCTTTCAAGAAGGCACGCTAATCCCAGAGAAAGGCTCATACGAAAATCAAGGCATTAGTCACACTTGCAGTTCTGACATTGGCTAAAAACAAGGAGTGATCTAGGATCTCAACAAAGAGAGAAAAACATTTTGAAACTGCTAATCAAGTCTCTCGGAGTTCAAAACCCACTACACATGAATGCTCATATTATAAAATTTAAAACAAATTAAACAAGAGAGGCAGTTCCTATCGATTCTTGTTCAACTAAATCTGTTATACCGAGTACAGGAGCAATGAAAGATGTTCAAAATGTACATTTTCACCGATCTTTAAAAAGGAATTTTGGACATCCTTGATGTTACAGACAGTGTCATATATGTCGAGTGTTTGACAGGGAAGCAAAAGACAATACTTCTCAAGTTTTGTGTGGACAGGTAGAGCAGAAAAAAAGTGATTGGATAAATGAGGTGGACGTCCCAGCTTGGAAAATATGGGATGGAACTTTTGACTTTCATAGATTTGCTGTGTTCCACTTGGTGTTCTTTTTCCAACCTTTTTTGAAAACCTCATTCCTTCTATACTTAACACAAATTTAGGGGCTTTATGTCGGTTATATGAAACTTTTAACTAAATCAATGGAAAGTTTGGGTCCTTCAAAACTAAATAAATCAAGTGCCTATCCAAACTATTGACTTTTACCAGTTTAAGTTTAGGAACAAAGTAGTGACCCACAAAAATATTGTTTAAGAAAAAGGAAACAAATAAAACATAAACTACATCTCCAAAATTCATCTCAGAGCCAATAAACATCGCGCTTAAGAGGAAGATTTCTTGGGAAAGTATAAATTACAAGTCCTCAAGTCTTAAAACTCCAAAGACTACCTTTCCCAACACAGTAATCTTAATCAGTATTGACGTTCTTCTCTAACTTTTCAATGTTTTCGTAGAACTTGGCCATCTTTTTTGTGGCTAATTCTGAAAAGTGGCATTTGATAACCCAATAGCTGACCATCATCTCGAAGCTGTGTTTTTTAAGTGTTCCTTCTTTTGGTCCACCCTGCTTTTTTATTTTGTACTTTCATTCATCATAATAAAAACATTGAAAAGCCAGTTTTTCCATTAAGGAAGGAAAATCCATTGAAAGACTTCTAAATGCCGGTTCCAGCCGACCTAGTTAACCCCAAAACCTTATGCGAATGTCATGTTCATTCTCTAAACCTTTTTAGAGAACATAAAAACAACACAAAAGTCAAAAACAACAAGAATTTCCAAACTTTCCCCTTTGATTTGTCTTTTTCTCTCTTTTATATTTACATATATCAGTCAGTAAACGGACCCAGCTTGACGTACCCTAGATCTCACGAGACAACCCAAATTCGTAGAAATTAAATCCTATCTCGTGGCTACCATTGATTGAACCATCCCGTACCAATGTCTTTCTTTCTCACAGCCATGGCGGCCCCTCTTTGATTTGTCTTAAATTCAAGATTTAAAACGTCCCCAACTTTCAAAATGCTCTTAAATTTGGAAAAACATATACATCTAAAGAACTTCATTACATAGAACTCTATCCTTTCGACAAAAAACTTCAACCTACCATCCGTATTTCTGACACTAAATAAACTAAGAGAAATTGAATAATGATTATGATATATGAAGAGATGCAAAGGCAAAAAATTAACTGAATGTCCCCACCAAATACCAACCTTGTCAGGATGAAGATAGACCTTATCGCGAAAGAGAAGAACCACACCAGCTTCATCAAGAACTCGAGCAAAAGTAGCAGCTTCATCCTCAGACCTAGCAACACCCATGCTTTTACAAGCTTCTAGAAGCTCCAAATATCCAATCGCCTCCTTCCCATCGGTCCCCAATTTCATCTTCAACGCCTCAACATTAACCAATCTCATCAACCTTTTCGCTTCCCCAAACGAAATCTCCTCTTCCCCAATTCCATTACCAGATTCTTCCTTCACAGACCCGATACCAGGGCCACCACCACTCTCACTTTTATCCACATCGCGACGAACTCCAGTAAAATTCCCTGAATCCACAGACGACGAAAACAAAGCAACTCCGGTACAAAACCAACTGGAGGACCGTAGAGGCGGCGATGGATTGAAGGAAACTCCAGCAGAAAGCCCTAGAGTACCATAATAAACCGGAGAAGAAGACCCAGAAACCCCATTAACCAACAATCTGCGAGTGAATAAACTAGTGGCAGAAGAACAGCATTTCCTCCACATGATCCCGTTTGTCAAGAGCTGAAAAATAAGTGAACAAAAACAGAAAGCTCAAGCTCTGGCGATAATGTTCAAAAGTGGAATGGAGAGGTTGTTAGAAGAATCATGGTGAAAAGATGGAAGAAGAAATAGAGGAAGGGAATGTGAAAAGAGAGTGGGGGGAATGTTTATATAAATGGGATTTGGTTGTGTTGTTGTTGTGTGGTGTTTGTGTTTGTGTTTGTGTTTTGGCGGTTTAAAGAATGGGATTTTGGAAGGGCCCCGTTCCGATGGAAACGGGAAAAGCAAAGCAAGGAGGCAATGGCGTGGAAGGGAGGCTTGGTCCACAACCCTACGCAGCTCTTCCGTGTGTTGTTTTGTTATTTCTCTTTCGACCGCGTTAAACGCTTTGTAGCTTTCCCAAAATTGGATTTTTATTTTATTTTATTTTATTTTATTTTATTTTATTTTATTTTATTTATTTATTTATTTATTTATTTATTTATTTATTTTCATTTCGCACTTTCACTAATGTACTTCTTTAAAATAATAAAATTATAGGTAATTGTTGTTGTTGTTGTTGGTGTTTGACCCACCTACCTAGTTGGTGTTGTTTAAAATTAAAATAATTTTCATCCACTAACTTCAATAATTTACTACATAGCTTTGCACTTCCATCCTACATTACCTTCTAACCTCACATTTTACAATTCAACTTACTCAACTCACACTCTCTCTGTATGTATTTAGTTTTAGTTTTTGCAAAAATGAGGATCCAAATTGAAACTTTTTGAACGAAATGATGCAAATTGTTGTTAAGTTTAACCTTCATTTTGATTTTTCTTTTAACTAATTTGCTGTTCAGCATTAGCACACTTAAATGTCAATTGAGCTATGTTATGTTTGGCCACACTTCACATCTTGTTGTTATATTTTACTCTTCATTTGTGTGTTCGTTTTTTTTTTTTTTTTTAATGCTTTAACATTTTATAGTTAAATAGATATAAAATATGAAAATTTTAAACTTAAAGTAGAAATATATGTCAATGCAATCTGTGACGGTGTTAAATACTTTTATATTTTAATTAGTCTATATATTTTCTCTCATGAGTGAATGACTTAGGTTTGACATTTGTCGAAGTTAATCGAGACATTGTGTCTTGTCAAAGTGAACATAGTTTAACTAGCATAGAGTTTGTATCAACTATTAAGAGATTTGTGATTTAGATCTCCCAACTCTCATTGTACTAAAAAAAATTTAAAGTGTCACTAGATTAAGAGATTAGTGAAGCTACATAATATTTATTTGCTTTGTCGAGCATACAACGCCTAAAAAACAACGTAGGATCGACACATAAAGATCAAGAGCATTTCATGCACTCTTTCAATTCATCCCTGTTTCAGCTTAAGAGGGGCAGGTTGTTGGCTGACATTAGGGTTTGCCCTTTGTCTTCTCTCATTTAGAGGCAAGGAAGAAAAGAAAGCCTAAGGGGTTAACAAGAAAACTTAAGAAAGGTTCTGGCTCTATCCCCTTTTTAGTCTTTGCTCCGACCCTAGACTTTCTTTATTCTTCTTGTCTTGTAGCCTAGGTTTAGGCTTGTTAGCATAGCCCCTAGGAAGTCATTCCAGAAAGCTTCTACTCTTTTTAAGAAAATAAACAAGTCCTTCGAACGGATTTGACTCCTACCTCATTTCTCCTTTTGATCCCAACATCTTTCTGAAAATACAGCCTCTTAGGAAAAGTTGCTTCACTCCTAATTCTGAGTCTAGCTACCGCAAGAACAGAAACTTCTAAGACTCAACGTCCAAATGGGTTCTTTTGCTTGTTTCTTACTGTCCGTATCGTTGTGGGAGCCTTACCTTTTATTTCTTATTCTTCTAAGAACCCTTTTGGTTTCATTAGTTTACCAGGTGGCAAAAATTGAAGCAATGAAATAACTTGCACAACCAAGTGGAGAGGAAGGAAGGGCCCATTCACCCCTTTTGTTTTCATATTTTGCCCTGCGTATAAGAAGATTCTTTTTTTCTTACTGTTCTCCCTGTCGTCATGATGTCGAAGAAAGAGAGGAATCAGTTAGCCCTCCTTTTTAGACCTAGGCTCAAGCCTCATTCCTTACATTTTTTTTCTTTGTTAAAAATCACATTTGGTCATAAAATTTGAGGTGGTTGTCATCTGAATCTTAATTGAAAGAAAATAAAACAAAAAATTAGGATGAATTAGAAAATAAGTTTTAGAGTGAATGCAAAAATGATTTTCTGCAAGATGACTTTCAAATTTTTAGACTAGATAGGAAATAAGTTTCAGAGTATGAATGCAGTTATGGTTTTTTACATGGTTTTCAATTTTTTTTACCAGATAGTTTTAAGTTTTCTTGCAACTTTAAATTTTGAGAAAAGTGAATTTGAACTAGAGATTGAAAGAGATAAGTTTCAAAGTTTTTTAGCTTTGTTTTAATGGTTTAAAAAAATTGATGTATGAAAATTAATACTTGCAAATAGATAAATGTAAAATCTATATTATTTAATATATTAATTTTTTTACTTTTAATTAATAAAATCAGTTATATCTAATAAATGAAGTGGATCTATGAATATTTTGTGTGATTTTGTTCAATATACAATTAGCTTCGATCTTACTTTTATGGATTACTGTGAACCAATGTAGCTAAACTCGTAAATCCAAGTTTAGAGGTTAGAAGTCAACATTACACTATCAATATCATTTTGTTATGGTGTTTGCTTTCAAATTTTCTTTATTTTTATTATTATCGGTCAAATACTTTTAAAGACATGATTTTGTTGTTTGTGTTTCTTATTTTGTTGAGAGATTTGTGGAGATTGATCCTTTTCGAGCCAGTGGTGATTTGGTTGTTTCGCTAGATTTTGTCCACATTTACAACTTGGAGTATCTTCATATATATATGACCTACTGGATCTGTCAAGGGTGTGACTTGTGTGTACTGAAGATTGTGTTCCATCAAGTGTGGTGTTTCCAGTCGAATAGCTGGTGAATGCTAAAAAAGAAGAATCTTCGTAAATTTGATGTGTAAATTGTACCACATGTTGTAAACCGTGGACTACACGAGGACGTAGAAATTACAAGAGTTGGGGGAGGTCTAACTGACTAATAAATTCAGAAGAATCACACTAAAGGAGAGCCTCTCTTGTGTAAATGTAGAGTTCAACTTAGAGTGGTCGATTCAAAGGAAGTATCCATAATAGTTCTGAATTGATTTAGTTTACTCTAAACGAAAAAATATCTTGAGGATATTATCTTTAATAAACTTTGTACTTATGAACAATCTTGAATTTGATATATAATTTCCTCACTTGGGCTAAAAGCCTCCAAATGTAGGTGATGTTGCACCAAACTGAGTTACCAACATGACTATGTTATTTTTTCTCTCCTTCTAGTAACTTGCATCATTTACACAGCTATTAGCGTCAGTAACGACTACATTCTTTGATTAATATTGTTCTTGTATTTTCACATTCTTTAATCACAATTGGTTTCTTCCAGGTTCATTCATGCTAACCTTAGTAAAACTAGAAGGTTAGATTAGGATTGAAATCAGAATGAATCAAAACAACATTTGAAAGAACCAACATCACTGTTGGAAAGTTATATGAGCATGAAAATATGAATACGAGCCTACAAATCTAAGGACAATGATTTTGAGTTAGGAACCCAATTAAATCTCCTCAAACCTTTGATGCCCATTGAAAACAAATCTACTTTGAAAAATATTAGATTGCAAGAAAGGCAATGAAAGAAATAAATTAAAAACATAGAAAGTAGGATTTTTAATATCTTTTATCTAAACTCGTTGCACGTAGAAAATTGTTTATTAACTTGTACATGTGAATCCTATATGACAATCATTTCAAATTCTTATTAAATATTAACAACTCGACAGTAGGAACTATATTATAGCAAACTTTAAAGTACATAATCAAATCATTACTTTCGAAAGTATAGATACCAAAGTATATAAACCAAATGTGATTTTTAACCCTTTTTTTTATATATATATATATTATTTTTATTAATCTATAAAGCCTAGTTAATAAAGTTTTTGGATCCGACGTTAAAGCTGAACTTAGAGAATTGAAACTCAAAGGTAAGTACTTATAAAAAAGAAATAAAATCACATTAAATTGACTTTATTACATATTTCGTAACTGTCTTGCCGACGAACCCAACGGACACTTATCCACGTATGAGCAACAAAACGTGGCAGGTATGAAACCAATATATGTATGTCAGGATGCAATCGTTTCTCGCTTGGATAGGCACTATTAGTCAATATTGGATGGACCTCACGTTTTCTTTTCTTTTCTTCCTTTTTCTTTTTCTTCTTTTCATTTTTTTAAAACATAATTTTTTTATTTTTTTTTTACTTTGACCTTTCGATTCACATTTTAGACTCCTCCACCTACTCCTGATATTTAAATTTATGTTATTTAATTTTTGCTGGATAATTACTTCAATTTTCAATTTTTCAATTTTTTTTCATTTTAAAAAGTTAAATTTATTTTCTTTCATTTTTTTAACATTGGTTTGTTGAATTATTAACTAAATTGCAATAAAAGAAAACACTAGTATTCAAATTTTTTTTTTCTTTTCTTTTTTAAAAATTTTTTAACTTGAAAAACGTTGATAATGTTTAGATAATTTCTTGGTAGAATGAGTGTGTATGCTTAATTTCGAAAAGAGCAAAAATGGTTATCGAGTAATAAATAAAGGATGAATTTAAATATATATTATCTTAACATTTGCATTTGATTAATTACCCTAATGCAAATTGCATTGATTAATTATCCTAATGGAATTTGCATTTATTAATAAATAATTATATTTTAAATTAAAACCACGGTGAAATCAAAACTACACTTTATATATATAACAAAACATAAAAATCTTAGATCAAAGTTGGTGTTTGTAGTTTAATTTTTAAAACCAAGAAACAAACAGTATCAAATTTAATTTTGTAAAAAATAAGTATAATTCAATTAGCATTTATCCGGAGGCAATCCACTCGTGCCCCTCTGTTAATTACAATATATTGTATGTACAGTCATAGTCATCCTTCTAAAGTAAAATCACTCTTGGCACATCGATCATTTAAATATGAAAAAATAGGTTATATACACTAATATAAAATTTTGAATACCTCTACCAATTTTGAGATCAAACATTCAATCTCTTAAACATCACATATTTATGACCTCAAGTTCCGCAGGCCTATCAGAAAGTGATTGGAAAGAAAGAAAAAAGGACAGTCATTATTGGGATGTGAAAAGGAAACTTTTAGAGAGGGACCAAACGATGGGTAGGTGTATACTTGAGAGTCAACAAATCAATTATGTTTGGAGATTACTCTTCAACAAATTGCTCTTTCAAATTATTATATATTATTAATTCCCATCTAAAAATGAGAGAGAATTCAAGAGTGATTTATTATTATTTTTCTTAGAAAATATTTTTTTTTATTAATTCAAAAGGATTTAAAAGTGTGTAGAAAAAATTTATAAATATTTTCGATTGACTTTTCATTTAAACAAATTTCTCTTTTATTATTAATTTTAAAAGAAAATTAAACCTAATACTTTTTCTATCTCTCAACTTCTTACTTTGTTATGTAATTCCTGTTTATATTCTTAGAATCCAAAAACCAAGTTTTTAAAACTAAAGTCCCGTTTGAAAATAAATTTTTATTGATTTTCGTTTCTGAAGCTATTTTTTCTCCAATAAGTTAAAATCTTAGACAAACTCCAGAGACAAAAAAAGAACTTTTTCTTTTCAAAATTTGACTAAATTTTTTAAATAATTAAGAAAATTGGAGGTGAAAATAATGTTTATATGCATAATTTAAAAAAACAAAACAAAACAAAACAATTACCTAACTAGATCTAATAAACAGTTTTTAAAAACTTTATTTTTTAGAATTTAGCAAAGATAAAAATTTTGGTAAAAAATTGAAAAATAAACCTAATTTTCAAAAGCCAAATAGCTACTAAAAAGTAATTCAAGCTTGTCGCTTCATAATTCGACCATTAATCTCTTTCTATTTTATTCATAAAAAGTGCTCTCGTTTTTTAAAAAAGAAAAACAAAAAAAAAAAAAAAATCTAATTAAGCAATTCCAAGTAAAGCTCTAATTGATTAAGAGCTAATTTCAACCAAAGAAACACAATCTTTAATGAATAAAAAGTATCGTTGGTCAATAATTAAACTATTAACGACGTTTAACCACCAAAAGCATACTCATTCTTGTACCTAAAATTAACGACGTTTATACCTTTTACATGTCGGCAACTAAATAGCTTTCTTTTCCTTTTTTCTTTAGTACAAAACACTAATACTAGTTATGCTTGTTTTAGCAACTAAATAGCATACATACTGCAAGACAAACAAAGAAGCAGCAGGTTAAAAAAGACCTATCATTTGCTGTGCCTTGCTTTTCTGAGAGTTTTGATCATTCCTCTAGCGATCTTCCAAAACCAAAACACATTCATCATAGCCAACATAGGAGGCACCGCCAGCAAGCTATAAAACCCCAAAGGATATACAGTTTTCACCTGAAACATATCGAAATAGAAAAATTCAGCAACAATTAATTCTATAAGGAAAGAAGCCTTGCAACCACTTACAAGTATTTTTTTCTATGACAGGATTCTAAGTTATGGTTAATTAGGGATTGGTGTTTAGGGCTTTTTTTTTTTTTAAAGAAGGCACTTTTTGTTCTTCCTAGTGGCTTTTGGAGGAAGCTCCAGTTAAGGGTGAGTTTAGAATGAAGGTTGAAAAATGTGCTTTCGAGTAAAAACAAAAATGCTTCTTAGCAAAATAATTTTAGATGAATCACTCATGGACGTCTTAGGTAAGGAGTGGAATTGTGAAATGCAAAGAATTGTGAGGTACTAGGAGTTGTGAACTCCTAAAACCTAGGGTGTATAGAGTTAATAAGGTACAATATTAATGATTTTAAGTTCTTGGCCCACGCTAGTTGTACCAAAAGAGGAGCAGAATTGAACTCTTAATCAGGACGAAACCAAGTTTTCAAACTACCTTTCAGGTGTTGTTTGCAGAGATAGAATTCACTTAGGATTACTGGGAATCTGAGTAATATTGGGATGCATGACTAATCAAGGACGAAATGAAAATGAAATCATGAAGTGTGAAAGCGATGAAAAGGAGAGTTGGGTTGGAAACTGCAAGCACGAAATGAGTTTGTTATTACAAATTCTTCCCAAAACGCTCAATCTAAATTCATTCCTTCATGATTCAAACAAACCCTAGTGTTGAACTCCTTGAGCCCATGAGGTAAGGAGTTAATAAGGCACAAAATTGATGGTTTTCAACCATGGCACCCACTAATTTCTTGTGCTAAAGGAGAAGTGGAATTCACACCTCAACTCATCCCAACTTTTCATCAAGAACAAAGCACTTAAGAGGCTTCAAACTCACTTTTAACAATCAAATCAAATGCGGTAAAAATTCCAAAAAGTGCTTTGAATAAGCTAAAAACTTTTTATAAGGTCCATAAGTCAACTCGAATTCACCCATATGGGGAAGGAGTTATCCAGGCTAGCCAATATTTCCCACCTACCAAAATCCAACAAAACATAGTATTTTTTTTTTCCAATGAATCCCACTCGAACCATATATTTCATTACCTATACCCACTTCAACCAAAAATAGTAATTTGTTTCCTTTCTAACAAGTAATCCCACTCAGCCCACCAATTATCTGACACATAAGAACCAAAAGCTACGAAAGGAAAATTTTGGGGTATCTCATTCACCGTGATTAAAAGCAACCACTTGAAAATAGTCTCTAGGCTATTGGCCTAAAAAGTTTTCAAACTAGGAGGCTCTTTTCTTTTCCCTTTTTCCATTTTTCTCTCCATAATTAATATGCTTTTAGATTTTAGTTATAGTCTAAGACAGCCGTTCAAATAATCAGCATTAACTTGGAACAGATTTTTCCTTTTTATTTTCAGTAACAAAAACTTCATCGGAAGAATGAAGAGGTTTGGTCTTAGGTTACCCTACATCTATATCCTGATTGGCATAAAGCATGAAACTAAGCTTGTAATTGGATCATTTCTAGCATCATACTTCAAGATAATTGTACTTCGGATCATCTCTAGCATGATAACATCATATTTCTTCATCTTTTAATTGTACTACATGATTTGAATACTTAAAGCATGAAGCTAAGCTTGTAAATCGATCATTTCTAGCACCATACTTCATGAAAATTGTACTTGGATCATCTATAGCACGATAGTATCATATTTCTTCGTATTAAAATTATTGTGTTTGATTATTTTCACAGTTCGCAATAGCTGTTATTAACAATGATCAAACTATTCAAAACTCGGTTTGCAAAGGGAGATGTTGATCTCACCTGGTCGAAATGTTTAAACATGTGACCGAAAAAATATATAAATAAGAGAATCCTGGCAACCTGCAGAAACAAAACTCATGTCAGTTCCGAAGAAGAAAATAGAACTGAAATAGATAAAATTTGGTTACGCCTAATTAGGTACTCAATACATGAGTGAAGTAACTTCTTTTCATAGCTAAAAACCAATTAAATAAAAAATTTAAAGAAGCCATTGGACACAGACTAAGCTCAGTTACATGAATTCACATATACATTATTTTCTATTCATTAGGGAACATTGTTTACACTAAAAGAAACAAGATTTCAAATTATGGACATTACCAACCACCCGAGAAACAATGCAATTCCATTAATGACGTAGAGGTTTGAATTCTTCTGGCCAGCATTGTCCAAGTACCTGATAAATTAAAGAAAAGCAAGGAGAAAATGTTGAAAACTAAATATGTTATTGCTCTGAACAGAAATTTGCTTTTCTCATTAGAAATAGAGTACAGAGTAAACTTAACTCACAGCTTACCATCGAAGATTTACAAATGGTGTTGTGCTTTCTGTGAAAAGAACCATTAGTATATAAACCTGTCCTTGGCCACTTAGGAGGGATTGAATGATTGAGAACAGTGATAAAACATGATGCACGATCTATTTGAAAATTAGGAAAGTCAGTTATCAGCTTTCACACAGTATTGAAGTACACAAGTCTACGGTCTACATTTTTTCACCACAAGAAAATATGTTTACAGGGACACTTAAAACTAAAAGAAAATAAGTTCTGAAAAAATATCTTTTCTTAGATGAGAAACATATTTCCTACAATCAGTAGTAATTTTATCCTACTTTCTCCACTACAAGTATAGAATCAATTTTATCACATTCCATGAATAAGCTATCATGCTTCCCTTTCGTTGTACCAAAGCACCATATCAACAAATATAACTTTCTTTCGTACTATACATATATTTTTACTAATTCTCTCTTGCTATCTTTATAACTAATTCACTGCACTCGAAACCCCACAACGTTTCATCCTCTCATCAGTCTAACAAGTCACCCGCATAATGAGCTTTCCTACATTTGGACCCGACTGCTCTATTGCTCAAATCAATTTCTCTCCACAATAAATGTACGAAATTAGTCTCTACTTTCAGTCAAGAACATTTTAAATCTGTAAAACTGACAGTAAAGGGGGAAAAACTATTTTAAGCTTATAGTTATAGTTATAATCCTATTAGAGGGAGACAGACTCAGTATCTATTGAGTTTCCTGTGTACTTTATAAAGAAGAAAACAAAAACAATTGTTAATAACATTTTCCCATTACAAAAAGATATATTTTTAGAACTCTAGCAATGCCTATAGAATAAATTGTGTTCGAGTAAGGTATAAACCACAACGACATACAATATCAAATGAATATATCAATATTACGCGGGGGTGGGGGTGGATGAATCTTTCTCCATACTTACATACTCAAAACCACCTAAAGCTGGGAAAAGCCAAAGAACCATTGCCAAATCTGATAGAAAATAGCCAATGGAGAACTGCAAAAAGCACCAACAGGAAAAGATAAAATGAAATTAATGACTCAAAACAGACAAAGTTAATGGCAATGAGATATCTAACTGCTCCTTGGGCATGGAGAATAGAGTAACAAGTAAAAATAATAAAATTACTTTTCATGGAACTAATCACTTGCAGCCACTAGGGGCCTTGAGGAAGAGAAAATGACAAAAATGGAAAATGTTCTAACATGAAAAAGAGAAAAAACAAAGAACAAAAATTAAGATTGAACACATAGCCGGGAGAGTAAGTAAAAACAGAAGGTAAAGAACAAAATGGCATCTATGTTATTACTGCCACATCACTTGGTTGACTGAAAGAGCATCAACAAATTTAGAGTCTCCTAGAAAATTAATGTTCACTGAACTGACCAAATTTCTAATTATCTAAATCAATATAGAGCGTAATTAAAATGTACCAGTGATTCCATTCGACTAAACTAAGGCAGGTAAAGTGCTTGATAACATAGAAGCTAATGTTATTTCTTGTCCCAGCTTTCTAAAAATCTATGTTGCAACTCCCTTATGAGTAATGTACGTGTTTGAGTACACATGTTAAATATACTTTTCAACCAAATAACAGAAGAACAATAAAAGTTAATGCAAGTAGATGGATGTGAATAATACTCAATGTGAAAAGTCCAACCATGAACCTCTATATCAAATAATGACTTGGTGATAAAACTGTAGTTTAGGTCAACTCATAAGACTAACATCCTCAATTTAATGGCCAGAAGCAAACTGAATAAAATAACAAGTAGAACGGTTTGTGTCAAAAAAATAATTATACTAGAATAAATAAATTGACACGTACATTTATATTAATGACATAAATTGTACACAAAAGAACTATCAAATTCTGTAGCCCAATCAACTCCTAAAACAGCTTAGGGGCAAGTATATTGTAATGTCAAGTGTCAAAAAACAAAAGAAGCAAAGTCAAGAAACAATTATAACCAAATTTCGCACGAGGAAGCTTTCATGACCTTTCTACTCAACTTACCCCCAATGTCATATCAGATAAAGAGGATGATCTTCTTATAAGAAGCTCATTACGGGAACTTGGATCAAAAGTACTTGAAAACAGAACAAGGTAAAGAGAAGAAGATGCTGCAACAAGGGCGTGGAATGTTGAAAATCCCCTGAAATAGAATAATAATTCATCTTCTTGCATTCACATAGCAGATGTATTACTAATAAATAAGCACAGTGTTAAATGAAATAAGAGATTACAAGCATTTTACCTATTGTTCCATTCAACCTTTCCAAAATTGCTTAGTTTGACATATGCTTTAAAGCTTTGGAGGCTAATGATGCCTGTTAACGTGTAAACCTTCAAGAAAGAAACAGAGAAGTTTCTTAACATTCAATCTTCTTTTTCACTCGTGTGGACAGAACACAGCACAAGTCCTCAATGCTTCCATTTCCTAGTTCTAGTCTCTTCCTTGGAATTTTTCATTTTCTTCTCTATTTTCTACTTTGAAAAGAGAAATAGTCCGTTCAACGTAGCTCGATGGATAAGATGCCTTGAAGAAAAATAAATAAATAAAATGTGTTTGACAACTACTCTTCAACCACTCTTCTTTCTGCTTTTCTGGTTAACGATCTTTTAAACAACTGAAGCTTCCCTTGAAAATTATTTAAATAAACTAAAGTTCATATATATGTCTTTTCTACTCGTCCTATGGTGAATAAGAAATTTATGTGCACAGGCAATCAAAAGAGTAATTTCATTAACATTTTGAAAACGTGGCACTGGTAACCCACGAATACCAAAAGGAGAAAAATATTTTTCTTCCTATCGTTAAAATACTAACAGACATGCACATGAGAGCAGCATGTATTAAAATTCACATATTCACTCAAGACGCCACCACTAATAAACATATATAAATATATGCACATTGAAAAGAGACAACAATTGGTAACTGAATCAACTACCAGCTTCTAAAAGAACAAGCAGAAATTAGGTAAAAAAAAAGGAGCGTAATAAACCGGGAGCAAAAATGCAGTTCGACTGGTGAAATGCTGCTACATGTGAAGGTTAATAAGTATTATACATCGATGAAGAGACACGACGGTCAAGGAAATCATAGATTGCAGATAGCAATTCACTTACTCTACTTCAAACAAAGAACAACAATACGAACCGGTACTCAACACTTACAATCTTGCAGAAAACAATGCCAGAAAAGACCGAAGCCAGCCATAGAAGTTCCTTGCTCGGACCGGAAGCGTCTGAGATAGTCATGTACACAAGAGCCAGAAGCAAATGTGCAATTCCCGCAAACTGTACAAAAAGAAAACCAAATCACTATCGAATAGTTCACTCACCAGAGTCAAAGAAAAAACAGTTTAAAGCCCTAGAATCACGTGTAGAACGAGTTAAAGCCGCCAAAGCATTAACTCGTAGATGATGAACATAGACGTACTTTTCCGGAAAAGGTCGGTGTAGGCTTAGAAAGCCAATTGCACTAGGGGGCCATGGGCATCAAAGTACTTCGGCTAGATACACTGGATTGAAATTTGTGTTGAAAAGTAGCAACGACAGCCGGAATAAATAGAAAAAAACGAGTGGTTCACAAAGAGGCGCCGGTGAACGACCAAAAAAGGGAAGATGGAAGAGAATCAGCAGAATAATAAGAGGAAGCAAGAGAGAATTTGTAAGGTAGAGCAACAAGTGGAGGACCGAAAAGGAAGAAGAGGTTTGAGATTTGACTTGACTAATATGGATTATGGAAAATGGAATTTTGGAATAATAATGTCTCCTTTTCTCGGGAGGCCGACAAGAAATCGGGAATCCACGTCAGCGTTCCGACGGAGTGGATGCCATGCCATGTGTAAGTCTGCACCGAATTATGTCTAATGGGCCTCATTTTGAAAAGTTAATTCGTAGTTATTTAGAAACTTGTAGCCTAACCTACCATTAACATTTCATAAAATATTTTAGAAAAAAATTAATTTCGATAAAGGGATAATCGCAAATATAGCGATTATATTCAAAATTATTAATTATACATCAACATTTTAAAAAAATTACAAATATAGCAAAATATGTCAAAATCTATCACTGATAAGAGTCTATCGCTGATAAACCATGTAGTAAATGTTGGTCTATCACTAATAAATCATAAGAATCTATCAACGATAGTCTGATAGACTTTGTTATATTTACAATTTTTTAAAAATATTGCTACATACTTAATAATTATTCTAAAAGTTGTTACCCATTATAATTACCCTTTGATAAATGTAGCAAAAACACGTAAATATTTATTACTTATGGCTTGAAAACAAAAAAGCAAAAGCAGGAACAGTACGATATGTTACAAATTTGTTATAATTTTTAGAAAATCCTTAAAAAAATTAAAGCACATAAATATCTTTTAAAAAACTTAGTTCAATTTTTTTATATCAAACCGGAATTGTCAAAATGGATAAACAATTTATGCAACATGTAACAAGATTTTGTGTTTATAGTTTTTTTTCCGTAGAGTAAATAGTTTGTATTTTTTATTATTTTTGAAAAACCCCTAAAGTAAATAATATAATAAAAAACTTACCCTGCGTCAGAGTTTATAAACTTAGGGCCCGTTTGGTAACGTTCCTATTTTCTGTTTCTTGTTTCTTCTTCCTTGTTTCCTGTTTCCTGTTTCCTGTTTCTTCTTTTTTTAAAACAAGAAATAGTAATGCGTTTGATAACTGTTTATATTTCTTGTTTCTCGAAAAAAAACAGAAACAAAAAATGTGTTTGATAACTGTTTCTTGTTTATTGATTTTCTTTTAGATTTATTTTTTATTTTTCACATCTACTTCAATTAAACATTAAACAAAAATATAGGTCTATCCATCAAACATAACAAATAAAATTATCAAAAGTTTATTCATTTAATACGAAGAAGTATCAATGCACGAATAAAAATAATAACATAAACATAAAATTATATTTATCCTTCAAATGTTGCCAAATTTGATTGGCAATATCATCTCTTACTCAGGCAATTTCTCTTTTTAATCCATCAATTTCAACAATGTCATTGTTATTTCGTGACATCTAGAATTTAATATTAATTTTAAAGTAAGTTATTATGTCTTCAATATTCAGAATTGAAAGAAACAAAACAAAATTTAACATTTAACTCTTAACCTATGATGCTTTAGAGAAAAACCCACAACGAAAACCCAGATTTGCACAAAGAGGAAGATGAAAACTATGGATCCGACGAAGAGGAACAATCAGGCAAAAACTATGGATCCGACGAAGAGGAAGAGTTCGGGTTGTCGAGAAAGACGATGAGAGGTGAAGAGGAAGACAGTGTGCAGAAAAAAACGATGAGTGAAAGAGGAAGAGGATGATTATTTGGAGAAGACGATGGAGATAAAAGGAAAAGGAAACCAATAAAAATAATTGAGAAAAGGAAAAGGAAACAATAAAAATAATTGAGAAAAAGGAAAATGAAACCAATAAAAATAATTGAGAAACAGTCAAACGAAACCAATAAAAATAATTGAGAAAAAGGAAAAGAAAAGAAATAAAAATAATTGAGAAAAATGAAAAGGAAACCAATAAAAATAATTGAGAAAAAGAAAAAAAGCCAATAAAAATAATTGAGAAAAATGAAAGGAAAAAATAAAAATAATTGAGAAAAGGAAAACGAAACAAATAGAAATAAATTGAGAAAAATGAAACCAATAGAAGCAATTGAGAAACGGAACAGAATAAACTACTTTTTTTTGTTCCCAATAATTTCTTATAAAATGAGAAACGTTTCTACTTTTTTTTAGAACGAGAAACAAGGAACGTTATCAAACACTTCTGTTTCTTAAAAAATGGAAACAGAAACAAGAAGCATGGAACAAAAACGTTAACAAACGGGCCCTTAATTTTCAAAAAACAAAATAACTAGAAACATAGTTTAACAAAAGCTTATCTTTGTTCAGTTGATAAATTGATTGAAAATTCAAATGATTTACGTAGTAAATATGAAAACCACCTGCACATATTATGGGATGGAAAACAAAATTTTCAAAATAATAATAATACAAAAAAGAAATCGACTCATTTGATAATCATTTTATTTTTTAAAAAATTAATCATATGAATACCATTTCGATCTTTGAATTTCTTGTTCGATTATTTTCTCTACCAATATTTTTCTTAACTAAGTCATATTCTTTTTATAAATAAAAAGGTAGTTTAAAAATTGTTTTTGCTTTTAGAATTTGGTTGAAAACTCAACTCTTTTATGTATGGAGGTTGAAAACAATGATAAAATACGTAATTTTTAAAAATAAAAAACAAAATAGTCATCAAATAAGATCAAAATAATTTTGAAATGATACTTAATTTTTCATAAGCTATTCTCAATATGTGTATGTGCGTGTATATATATGATAAACCTCAAGTTCTCTCAACATTTTATTTGTAATTAAATCATATGGATTCTTTTTATGGATAAACGAAAGTTCGAATTGAATTGTGTTCTATCTTGATTTTATTCTTAAACTAAGTCATTTTAATATACGTTTTTTGGATCATCAATATTCGTGGACACTCGGTGCATTTTTGGGCCTTGGACCAAACCAATCATCTCGAAGGGTCCAAATTGATACTTTTGTTATAGCAGTAGTTATAAAAATTACCTACCAAAACATGATTACTTTAGTAGTTAATACAACATTTCCTTCTTTATTAATTTATTGACTTTTTAATATATTAAAGGAACTATTGTATTATATGTGAACTTAAATGTAACGAAAAGATAAAAAGGAATAAATGGATAAATTTTTTATATTCTATAAATAGTTTCGATATCTTGTTATTTTTTTTTTTAAATATTTATATAAAATAATTTTTTAAAAAATTAATGGAATGATATGCAAGATTGATTGGAATAATAAAAAAAGAAATACTTTCTCGAAGGTTAATTACATTAATATTGTTACTTATTACTTATTAGAGTTAACCAAGTATAAAACTCAATAAGACTACTTCACAAATTCTAAACTTTTCATTGCATATTTTTTGTAATTATTCGCAGCTTGTTTTATATATAAATTTAAAATTAGATTTTGGGTAAAATGGTTTTTTTTTTTTGAAAGTTCATCCTGCTAGAAAAAGAAAAAGAAAAAGAAAAAATGAAATGACGATTGTCCATTTTTTTTTTCTTTTCATCATTATGAAATTTAAATTTCAAATCTTTAGAGATTTAAGGATCCAGATAACGACGTAATTGAAGGGTTTATTTTCTAAAATGAGATTGCCGCAACTTATGATTGTTTTTAATAATTGTTAGAATGCATATATATTCATTGATGGCGGCCCGTAGAATATATAAACTTGTTTATTTCTTTGTACATTATTTGATTGCAGTAATACATTTATATTATATTATTGGATAATCTTTGTCTCAAATGCGAAAATAAGATTTTTTTAATCGTTATAAATTTATACTAATGTTTGGACTATTGCCGATACGAGTTTATCTCAACTGACACTTGTAAGTACTTATGGATATGAGGTATTGGGTTCAAATTTTCCATATCGAGATAAAAGTTTGATAAATTATGCTTGTTATTAGGTTGTTCAAGAAGTTATAAGTTTTACACTAAATTATTGAGTTTGATCTCCAAGCTTTTGTTTTCAAGGTTAGTTAGGAGAGTTTCTTGAGTTTTGCAATTAATGTATTGAGTTGTATGGCAAAAACATTCAAGTGAAATTAATCATCTTTTATGGGATGTTTGAATTTTGGGCTAGGGAACTTGTTCTTGTCTTAATATATCGTTTATCTTAAGATGATCGAAAATGATAGCATTAGCAGCAACTAGTGAAGAAGCAAGTTGATTTTGAAGCTTGCTATTGGAAATTCCTTTATAGGAAAAACTGGCACCAACTATATTGATCCATTGCAATAGTATTGCAACAATCGCAAAAGTTTAGTATTTCAATTACAATGGCAAGAGACAATAAATATATTTTAAGCAGAGTAACATTAGAGATTTTATGACTACTGGTGTAGTTAGAGTAGATCACATATGAACAGATGAAAACTTGTTAGATCATTTGACGAAAAGACTAGCCAAAAAGAAGGTTTTCAAAACCTTAGAAAGAAGGAAACTCACGCCTATAGAAAGATGAATCACATTACCGACGGAGCTAGCATAGGCCCATTATTGCCTTTATATAATATATATAAAGAAAGCTACTTAATTGTTAATATTTACCATTAGTTTAGTGGTTACTTTGATTGTTAGCCTCCCTTCCACCCAATTCAAATCTTACCTATGAAATTTATTTTTCATATTTTTCTTTTAGCCTCCCGTCAATATATTTTCTAGATCCGCCATTGAATCACATGTGAGGAAAACCCAAGGGGTACCCATGTTTCACCGTAGCTTTTGGTCGATCAGTTGGTCGTGGTGAGGCAAGGTAAGGAATAAAATAATAATATAATATTTTTTAAGGATATTTTCAAATACAGTAAAATAAACTAAAATATTTACAACATATACTAAAAATTTAGATTCTATTAATGATAGACACTTATAGACTTCTATTATTGTCTATCAATACAACTGATAAAATCATATTAGTGTCTATCGATGCAGAATATGAAATTTTGCTATATTTTATAAATATTTTGTCAAATTTGCCATTTTTGATAATTATCCTGTTTTTTAAATAAAATTTCTTTTATTTAAAATAGTTTTTTAAACTTATTTTTCTTTAAAGTCCAACGATTATCTGTTAAATAAAAGATTTCCATTGTTATTTTCTTGAATTCATTTTTTATTTAATTCCATATTTATTTCATCGACAGAACTGTCTTCCATCATTTAAGTTGTTTTGGTTATTGTGAATCATTGTGAGCCAAACTCATAAAAAGACTCATCACCCCATTTTAGATGTATAAAAAACACTCTCCGTCTCTGTTTGTCTGTTCTCATTTCCCTCTTTGTTTTCGTTCTCTCTTGTTACTCTTTATTTTTTAAGCATAATTTGAAGGTGTTGCTTTCGTTTAGTTATAGTGCAATTTCAATTGAGATGACCATTTTATTTTAGGGACAACGTGACATCCAATTTCGAACTATTTGTACATCAAGTAAAGTCGTGAAACATTTTTAAAAAAATATGATCCACGACTCAGCATCTCCTTACGATATTCTGTTTTGCAGGTTTTTCCTTTGTATTTGTTGTTCGTCCCACTGTAAAACAATTATACAACAATTTGAAATTTTCGTTTGAGCATAGTTGTTCCAACAATATGCAATAGCTAGCATAAATTTATTTACTTCGACAAAAGACACTTATAGCTTAACAATACAAATCTATATAGTTTATCTAATTATAGTTTAATACAAAACATTAATTACTATTATAAATATTTGTCCAAATTTTAACTCAATCTTTGTTGAAGTTGAAAGAGAAACCATGTAATATATATATAAAATATAATAAAATTTGTCCGAATCTATAATTGATAAACTATATTACACATAAAAGTCTATCTACGATAGACTTTGCTACATTTAGAAATTCATTTTTAAAATGTTGTTTCACAATTAATAATTATCTCTAAAATTTCTGCATGTTGTAATTGTTCATAAAAATGTTAGTTGATAAGACAATAGTTAATTACCATTGCAAAGATTAGATAAGATTAAGTAGATAAGACAATAATTAATTACTATCATGAAGATATGGCGAAGTGGATAAGACATTGATTAACTACCATATCTTGAATATATGAAAAGATATGAATGGTTGAAATTTGTAGGAGGTTATTATTGAATTTAAAATAAAAATGAGATAAAACCTATATTATTCTCTTTAAAAAGAAATAAAGCTACAAAGTACAATCTACAATATGTAAGTCATAAGATACTTCTTTTCCTCCATGTAACAAAGAAAAGAAAAAGATACTTTTCTAGGTTTGTTTGACTACACACAACAAATAGCCGAACACCAATTGGCTGACAATGACTTTCTAAAACAAACTATTCAAATAACAAATAAGCAGAATTTTAAAATTTATCAATGATCGATATCTATCAATATTTAATAAACATCGATAGAATTCTATAAATATCTACCGGTGATAGATATTAAAAATTATTATCATTATGATTTTATCAATTTTGATAAAAATTGAAAGTTGTCTTCAAATAAAATAAACGAAGATATTTACAATATGAAAAAAATAGTCTATCTACGATGAACAACTATAGACTATTAGCTTTGTTTATGCTTATCATAATAGATAGTGATGAAAGATTATGATATTTTGTAATAATTTATTATTTAAAACAAATTTTCAAAATGAGGGTTTTAGAAAACTAAATTTAACTTAAGATCTATTAAAATTAAATAAAAGAAAAACGGAGTAAATATAAAAAATAGAATTGTTAATTGTATTAGTATGTGCCATTATTGCTAAAAATCCGAAATTTGACATGTATTTTTATTAATTTTTATAAAATTAATGATTGTTTTATGTATCAATGTATATATATGGAAGTCACATGAAACGACGAATATTTATACTAAAGATAGATGACAAAACCACGAGCTGCGGTGGGATAAGAAAGTGTGTGTGAGTGTCCAAACAGGAAATAAATAAACAATAATAAAGTAAAAGAAAAAGGCAAAATAATTGAGAGTGAGATAAAATCGGGTCTCGCAGTTCCATTCCATCAGCTTCGCTTCCCTTCGTTTCATCTTCATCTTCCTCATCTTCATCTCCATCTTCACCTTCCTTTAGGTTTCATTCTCCTAACCTTCTAACTCTTCCTGCTTCTCAACTTTCTTCTTCAACTCCTTCATTTTTTCTTCCGGATCTTCCTCACTCAGGTAAATCTCTTCTTCTCCCCCATTTCATTCTTTATTTTTTTCCTGCAATCAACGCTCTACTCTCTGATGTATTTGCCTTTTTCTTTTCACTTCATCTTCTTTCTAACTTTATTTTTCTCTCGCTCTTCGTTTTAATGTGTCCGTCAACCTCTGCCCTGCTGATTTTTTCGTTGATTTTTTTTCCTTACTCATGTTCTTCCATTCCTTCGTATTCAGTATGTTTAGGTGTACTGATCTCGTTTAGATCGAGTTTGAGTCCTGTTTTGTATTGTGGATATTTTTTTATCGATCGCATTAATTAGTTTAGTTCAGCTTTTGTGGCTACGACCACCGCCGGTTGGTTTAATAATTGTTCCTCTGCGTGTTTAATTAATTGATTTTTCTTCGTCCTCATACTCCCTTCCGTACACGTTTTTCTGCTTTAGATCTTCATAATATGGATAAGGTGAGTGATTTGATACAGATATGGTGATTTATTTCTTACGTGATAACTGTCATCTAGCTCATCGGCAAGAGGAAAAATTAGGGGCCATCTCTTGTCATGTTATGAAGGAAATGGCATAGATATATTATTGTGCTTCAATTGTCAAGTTTCTTGCAAGCTGTTGTTTCTTGTTTTCTTGCTATGTGGATTTTAAAATGTAGATTATTGGTAAAATTTCAGGTTTAGTCTTGATTTGAGGTTTTTGTTCATTTGGTCCCAAAACTTTGATAAGTATCTCATATTACCCATAATATCTCTTCATAATTGCTGTTTAATGCTTATGAGTCATTTCTATCGTTGATTCTTTGATGCGTGATTTTGGTCCGGTCGTCCTAGTTGGATAATCTTGCTCGTCCACTCCGATCTCACATGCTGGACAAAATGCCCCAACACACCCTCTATAAACTTTTAATTTTGTGTCTATTAGATTCTTGAACTAAAAAAAATACTAAAAAAATGGAGAGACTAAATTTGTGCTTTTGAAAGTTTAGGATCATTTAAACACGAATCTTGAAGTTCAGGGATTAAATTTATAATTGAATGTAATAATTAATGGGAGTTTTGAATCATTTTCTTGGGTACGGGTACTATTGTAATGGACTGCTGTTTTCTGATAAATGTTACACACTTCAAAGTTTAGAGATAGCTTGTTGTACACATTTTTTCAGCTTTCGGTGCAACAGGTAAAGATGCAAGGTGCTGTGCGATCATTTCTATCACATGGAAACGTTGTGAAAACTGCTGTTCTGCAACAAATTCGTGTAGCAAACCCCCATATGAGGCCTGCAATGCTCTCACGTTTTTCAACATCAGCTAGTTCTGCAAACATTGAAGAGCATGGCTTTGAAAGCACTACCATTGATGATATCTTGAAAGCTAAAGGCAAAAGTGCCGATGGATCTTGGCTTTGGTGCACCACGGAGGACTCTGTTTATGATGCTGTTCAGTCGGTATGCTTCCTCCCGAGAGTTGTGTGTTTTTTAGCATTTTTATATCTTTTGGGATTTTAGTGAGATCTTCGTATCTTGTTTAGACTTCTGATATGCATACTTACACACTCCTTTTTAAATAATATATATATAAAAGATGACTCAGCACAATGTTGGAGCCTTGGTGGTGGTTAAACCTGCGGAGCAAAATTCAATAGCTGGTATTATAACAGAGAGAGGTACAATATTTGTATGATATGCTTTCTGAATGCAGGCATTTGTCTTAATATATGGGTACGTACGAAATATATGTTTCTTTCATAATTTATAGTGGAGATTCATTTATAGTTTAGTTTGGGTAATAACAAAGTGTATGTATGCTTGGAGATATATATTTTGGGTAAATGAATTGGGTATCACTTTGGGGATAATAATTTGGATTGTAACATTTATAAAGAAAAATTGCAAATATAACAAAATTTATTAGTAATAAAATTCTATCGCTGATAGACTTCTAAATTGAATCTAAATTTTGCCATATCTGTAAATTCTTTTGCATTGCGACGACCTTTTTTTTCTTCATAAAGTTTTATTGAGGTGTTGAATTTACAAAAGATGGGGTGATAGCCCCCAATTAAAGGAGTGACACATGATTTTTTCAATTGGTCAAATAGAGGAGAAGTTATAAGAGCTAGAAATATGTACAAAGCACCAAGACACAACAAGATAGATAATATGTTAAGAAAACCCTAAAAAAAAGTTAAAGTTCCAATACTCTGCAATTGGCTGATTGTGCCAAGTACTGGAGTTCAAACTCGGAAATTCAAACTTCTGATGCACTTTCTTTGTGTATTGCCATTCTTCTCAAGAAACCTACATATTCTCATTGGTTTTTCAGTGGAGATTTCAAAGTGAACTGGATTTTTTTTTGTAACGGAGAGTAAATTTGCATTACTCCGTTGCACTAAAATACATAGATACATTTTAAACTATACATGTTTCAAATATACCATTAAATTATTCAATCATAGTCTGTCAAAGATATTTTCTACCTTTTGCGTGTCAATCGATCGTGGGGTGTTTACTTTTCCTTTTACTATGACCCTAGAATGTTATTTTAAGATCAACGAAAGCATCTTCTTGTCTTTTGGAATGAAATATCTGAATTCTGAGCCTTTCTTTTCACGCAATTTATAGATTATCTGAGAAAGATTATAGTGCAAGGCAGATCTTCGAAGTCTACCAAAGTTGGGGATATTATGACTGAGGAGGTATAACCTGTCACCTATATTTCTCACCCAGCCTTGATTTCTCTACTAGTTGCGTGTGGAACGATGGAAGTTAGATGCTCATGTGTTTTCTTTATTTATTTAAATCATTTCCTTTTTTTTAATCAACTATCTTAATTTGCATATGGGTCCCTTTTCTTATTCCTTAATCTCCCCTCCATCTATATCTCATAGCCACACAAAACATGGGAAGGTCGAATTGCAATTACAAATTGCTTTGGTTTGTGTTTGCAGAACAAACTTATCACTGTGACACCTGACACCAAGGTCTTGCGGGCTATGCAACTTATGACTGGTATTACAATACATTTTTAAGTTAAAATTTAAAAAGAAAAGAAAAGAAAAAACACCTCTGAATCTTGTCGTTTATAATACGTCTATATCTTCTAAAGTTATGATTACTCTTAAACATTTATGAAATGTTTCAAGTCCACCTTTCGAGTGGGATGGAAAACGGGACATATAGAATGATGTGGTGTGAACACTGTCACACTAGTCTATTTCCAAACTTCCATCAATTCGAGGATATCTATAGCTGGTGTTATGATTGATTTTAAGTTAAATTATAAAAAATGCAAATTTGAATGTAGAAAAAGTATTTCAAATGAAAATTTCTAAAAATATTTACAAATATTTGTTATATCACAATATATTTATAATAGACTACGATATACAATAGATAGAAACAAAAACTAGTCCGTCTATTGCGATCCATCACAAATAAACTGTGATATTTTGGTTTTTTCTTTTGTATTTGAAAGGAATATTTTCATTTGTTTTAGAAATATCTCTATATACTTTAATATTTCAAAACTAGCAAAGTGAATGAAAATTAGGATGTGAAGTTGTGTGGTGGTAACAAAGAAAGAGAACATAGATTCTACTCCTAAGTCACAATTGCGTCATTCTATATCTAATTCTCCGACACTCCGAGGATTGTCCAGAAAAGTAATATTGCAACTTATGAAATAAACCACAAAGTCCAGAGTTATTTTTTTTAGTCCAATTTGCAATATCCGTTTTATCTAATATAACTTGGAGATCTCATGTTTGTGGACAGACAACAGAATCAGGCACATACCCGTCATTGATGACAAGGGCATGAAAGGCATGGTGTCAATCGGGGATGTTGTTCGGGCTGTGGTGAGCGAGCATAGGGAGGAGCTAGATCGCCTGAATGCTTACATTCAGGGAGGTTATTAAGTTGGTTCTGCTGACTTTGGTTGCTTGGTGTATGATTCGATAAACCAGAGCACTTCAGCTCTTGTACATATGATGATGATGATAAGCTTGGTATGCGCACTCTCTTATTAATATGGTTGTGCTTCATTTTCATGTTGTTTTTAGTACAATAACGGACTGATGTTGTAATAATAGACTCGCAACAACTTTGCTTTGCAAAATTGCACCCTAATTTTGCATCATCGTTGAAGGAGATGACTGTCATAAATCTCCTCCAAGTTTGCAATTTACCAAAAATGAAGCAGTATATTTCTGTTCAAAATGTATTTGTGGAATCTCTTTGGATTTAACTTCAAGATTTTCTTCAGAGGCACTAGCACCGATCCTACCTAATAAATTTTTGAAGTCCCTTTTTTTCGTTATTTATCGACATCTAGTAAGCAAATATTCAATTTAATTGAAGAGTAGATATATTTGGCATTGAATTTTGTATTTGAATAGTCTGAATTTCAAAATGGAAGATATTATTAGATACAAAATGATAATGTTGAAGACTTAAAAGATTCATAAGTACTTCTATCAGACACCTAAAATGTTGTGACCAAATTTATAAGTTAACATGAAAAGTAATACCTAAACCAAGAATCAGCAAGGTGAACCGCCCAATAATCCACCTTTTTCCAAAAGCTCCTTTTCTTTTTTCTTCTACATTCGGTTTATGTTATAAAATAAAACATGCAACAGTTTAGACAAAAAAAAAAAAGAGACTAAATTGGATTTTCTTAAACAGAAAGAATGTGTACTTTATACTTTATACTTACATATTAATTAGTTTTTTTTAATATCCTTTAAGTCCCATTTATGAGAAGGAAAAAAAAAAAAAAAAAAAGGAAAAGATAATGTCCTTCCCATGTTTGGGACAAAGAATAAAGAGAGGAAAAGAAATATATTTAAATCTCTTTTATAAAATATAAAAAGGTTGATATCATTTATAAAAATTAAAAAATTTATTATTATTATTTTAAATTAAGAAATTTATTATTATTATTGTTATTGCCATTATTAATATTTTTATTATTTTAATACTATATTTCAAAATAGAGTTGTATGATGATGTTAATGTTTGTCGTTTTTTTAAATCGATTGTTAACAATACATAATTTTTTGAAATTATACTTACAACGTCAATTTTAAAAAAATACATATATGCACAAATTAATTTTTTGGTACGAAAAATTTACGTACAAAACGTTCAAAATTAACATTATATTTACAAAGGCTAATGAAATATATTTTCCAACAAAAATTCTAAATTTTGATAAATAAAATATGAATATTTGTATATTAGATTTATAATACGATTTAAAAAATAATAATTAAAATTTTTAAATCGACTGTTAACGATACATAATTTTCGATATTGTACTATCAACATCAATTTTAAAAACAAATATATGTAATGTCTTTCGCATGTAGTGCATCAATTAATTTTTTGGTAGCTTATGTACAAACCGTTCAAAATTAATACCGTATTTACAAAAGTTAATGAAACGTATTTTCCAATAAAATTTTCAAATGTTGGTAAATAAAATATGAATATTTGTGTATTTAATTTACAATAGGAATTTAAAAAATATATATTTGTACAAATTAAAAAAAAATAAATTTTTTTAAATTAATTATTAACAATACGCAATTTTTCAATATTGCATTTACAACATCAATTTAAAGAAAATACATGTAATTTTTTTTCGCATGCATCAATTAATTTTTGGCACAAAAAAACTTGTGTACAAAATGTTCAAAATTGATATCGCATTTATGAAAGCTAATAGAATATGTTTTTCGATAAAAAAATTCAATTTCTGATAAATAAAATACAAATATTTGTATATTAGATTTACAATATATTTTTTTTAAAAAAAATACATTTGTACTAATTTAAAAATAATAATAATAAAAAAAATTTCTCATATTCCTTACTTGTTTCTTCTCCCAAACACGGATTATAAATGATCCATTATAATCCTTTCACTTATTTCTTCTCCAAACAAAGATTATTATAATCCTTCCCTTTTCATAATCTCTCTCCTTATTCTTTTCTTTCCCCAAAGCATCTCACTAAAGTTTTTGGACTGCACACTTCTTATGTACAACCCAATTAACCGGAGTATCAAAGATAATTCATAAAAAATTAATACCACCATGAATTAAATCTATAATCTTTTAGTTAGTTGCTGGATCAATAGTTCCTTCTTTTACGATTAAATCAATTAGTTTTTTTTATAAACAAAGAAAGTTACCCAAACGTTAATCGAGAAAAAAAAAATATTAATCAAGATAACTTGAAACAAATTCGGATGAAATTGCCGGTAATGGTTTTATAGGATTCAACTTTAAAACAACCAATTGAAGATGTTTTCAATTTTGTCGGAATAAACCCAAACAAATATTTTTTTCTGAAAAAAATTTAATTGATCCATTACATATAGAATTAATTTTTTTTTCTTTGCCATCATGTCTTCAAAAATTAAGTCAATTTTTTTTTTTTAAAAAAAGAAATAATTTGACTAAAAATTCACCTCTGCTATGCAAATTATTATAAAAAAGTAGAAGAAACATGCTTTAAGTTTAAAATCCTACAAACATAAGCCAAATTTGTTACCAGCTGGGTTATAAACATTTTTTTTTGTTTAATAGAAGGTTTGACGACTGAACTAATAACTTTGAAGTCTCATCTAGCAACAATTTTCTTTTTATTTTTGAAAATGATAAACCCACGAACACCAATTTCCTCTATTAATTTATATTTTTTTTTTGTTAAGGATGTTATGAAAATACAAATAAAATTTCAAAAAATTGAGACAAGTTAAACACTCATAACATCTTTTAACTTTCTTGATTTGCTATCTATTTCTATTTTCTAACCACTTTATCAAAGACCAAACTATATTTTGAAAACTAAAAAAAGTTTTCAAAAAAAGAAATTCTCCTAAATAGCAAAAAAGAAAAAAAAAAAAACTAAAAATGAAAAGATAAATGAACTATGAGAAATTGAATAAACTTTACTCTATTTTATAAATAATTTCAATTTTTGTTAAATTGGAACATAACTAATTCTTTAAATTTGTTTTCCTTTTTCAGAATTTGTCAAAGAATTCACATAGAAAATATGAAACATATGATCAAGTTTTGAAAACAGCACCGTTTTCAAAAAACTAAATGTATGTCAAATAAAAACCTAAAAATTTAATTATTAAATTTGTAATTTAACCGATAAGACAAGGGACATTGTTAAAAATAAAAAAGTAAATTAAAATATTTACAAGCTATAGCAAAATTTTGGATTCTATCAATGATAGAAACCAATAGACTTCTATCATTGACTATCAACGTCACTGCTAGAAGCATCAATGTTTATTATTTGATATAATCTGAAATTTTGTTATATTTATAAATATTTTGTCAAATTTGTTAGTTGCACTATATGTCATTTATGCAAATTCGATCTAAAAGAAAAGGAAATGGAATGGTTGAATTGAAACCTCACCTACGATACTGTCGGTATCTTTCTGATATTCTTTACCCGTCAATTGAAGAGCTATCCCATTGTTAAGATCCTTCATAGAATAGATTCTCCACTGCAAACAACTAATAAAATAGACAAAATGGAGGATTAGAAATACTAAATTATAGGAATAAGCATCATATTTTACTGCTTTGATAATTCGTACAAATCATCCCTCATAATGGGTTCAATGTTCCAGTTGCGTTGATTGTCATCGGACAACTTTGATATATGCAAAATACTGTTATGGTGATTACGTAAAGTTCGTCGATGGCCAATGCTGATATATGTTATCCCAGCACCTGCAATTAGCTTGTATAAACGTGCCTGAAGAAGCAAAAACAAGACAAGAGTTGCATTATAGACAACTCACCAACACGAGTTGAAGAAACAATAAGTTACAAGATGAAAATAAAAATGTTAAATAACAAGTTAGAAGTCCCAAAACTTTAAAAAGTATCTAATAGGCCACTAAAATTTCAATTACATATGTAACAAGTCCTAAAAGAACTATCAAGTTTGTGTCTAATAAATTTTTAACAGATTCTTGAAAAATAACTAACCTATTTGATTTAAGAATCTTAGTAACCTAAACATTCAATTTCATGCAATTAAAAGACCACAGACCTATCTACACTTTTTCTCCAAGGGTAAATAGACAAAAGCTAGAAAATTCATAGACTAAACTTCAAAATAAAAATAAGCAATAAACAAGACATGAGTGGTTAAATGTAATGCACAATAACAGTTATGTGCCAAACAAATCTATTACTAGCTTTGATTGTCTGTATGATCCGAAAAGGTTCTAATTAAATGTGTTAAAATGGAGGCTTAGTGATCTAAAGCTAGCAGATTAAAAACAAAAGGAAATTTTCATCTAATGAGGTCGTTCTAGACTATATGTTACAACATCGAAGGATCCAGATGGTGGTCTCCGTATGGATGTCTATATTCATTGATGCGAAAGTAGATAGTTAACAACGGATCTAAAGAGGAGAAAGGTGGATAAAAGCTGGCTTGACACCCATAGTTTGGTTATGAGTATGGATCTTAAAATTGTAATACAGTACAAATGAGCCAGCATAAAATTGGAAATGAAGGTTATATATGTCATTTCTATCTCTTCAAGCAAATTCTCAAAGACATGAACGGGCAAAAAGTTAATTTGGCATCTTATCTTTTTTCCCTTTTATCAAAGGGCTGTTTCAAGCAAGTACATTTAATAGGACATGACGAAGAGAAAAAAAAATAGATGTCAAAGATGTCAAGCTATAACACAACATCATGATCAAACTCTAGCTGAATTTCCGAGAGTACCTCATTCGCTTCATCTAAAGCACTCGTAGACTCATCCAGCAGGACTAACTTTGGTCTTGAAAGCAATAAACGTGCAAAAGCAATACGTTGTTGCTCACCGAGAGAAAGAACACTGGACCATTCACAAGTTATGTCCAGACTACTGAAACGAGTCAATAGGTAGCCAAGACCCACTTTATCCAGGACTTGGATTAGGTCATCCGTTGTCGGCTTATCAGGATTTTCACCAACATTGTTGATATTCAACGCACCTGTCAAAAAGGAAGGGAACACTACAAGCCAAAAACAATCAGTCTGACTAGGTAAGACCTCATGAAAAACTGATTTGCTCTGAATTATATATCAAGCAAAATAGAAATATGTATTCATGTGTTAACGTCCAAAAATACTAGTTCAATTATTAATAAACATAGTAGTCACAGTCAGTTCTAGCAACCCTATGTTTAAGTAATACGGACAGTGTTTTGAGCAGATACTGCTAGTTGTGTTTTGGAATTGAATAACGAGAATGGCGTTTTCTTCCAGAACTTCAAACTTTCCAGAAATGTTATCCCATAAATGACCATTGTTAGATATGCTAGACACTACAATTACAAACAAATAAATCCCATTGAAATCAGAAAGGTTTCCAATTATTTAAATAAATAAATTATTATTATTATTATCAAGAAAATTATTGTAAACGACAAAACTATTAAAAATATTTACAAAATATAACAAAATTTCAAATTTTATCAATGATAGACACCGATAGACTTCTATCAGTTTTTATCATCAAAGTCTATGAGTATCTGTCATGAAAAAAATATGAAAATCTGTTATATTCTGTAAATATTTTGGTTTATTTTTTTATATTTGAAAATGCTCAAATTATTATTATTATATAAAAAATAAAAAATAAGAAATAAGAAAGGGACATGCATTCACACATTGCTAGATTTCAGAGACATCTCCACAAGCATGCAATCCAAAAATGTCTGTAAATGGACTGAAGATATTCACAATAACAATCAAGCGGTAGACTTACCATTTGATTCAGCATGACCTGCTGATGTGACAGAACCTTCAGCCCATGTAGGATAAAGCAGCTGTTGACGTAGTGTACCCAAAACCATATATGGTCTTTGAGGAAGGAAAAATATCCCTTGATAATTCTTGTTGAGTGGTCTATTATTTTCTTTGGATACATCTTCTCCTGTATCTGCTTCGGTGAGACCTTCATTTGGAGAAACTAACTGCTCAGGATAGTCTTTTATATAAAATGTGATTTTTCCTTTTCCAACATTCCAAAGTCCAGCCAAAACTCTTAACAAAGAAGTCTTGCCACATCCACTAGGTCCCATTACCTGCGAAAGAAGTTCCATGCTTATGAATTTCCAGTCTACCACAGGTTTATGCTCATACCAACGAACGTCAAAATATAAAGGCAAGAGATACACAAACCAGCAAATGCTCCTTTTCTTTAACTATCAGCGTCAAGTCTCTCACCAAAGTTGCTCCATTTGGTGCCCCTAAAGTCATATTCTCTATCTCCAATAATTTCTGGCGTTTGTCTGGGGCCATGGACCCATTTGATTCTAGTAGAGGTGAACTTTCCCTATGGGAGTACATAAGACGTATCTCTTCTGAAATGTTAGAGAGAACTTTAGGGGCACTGCCATCCAAGAGATCATCAAATTCACCTGCATACGTTTGAGGATCATACCTAATATATCTTTTAATTGATAAATTAAGATTATAGAGTTGATTTTGGACGGAAAAGCAAATCATGCAGTGACATAAATGATTGGTGTTTAGAACAACATAAAATATAGAACTGAAAATGTTTGAGAAGGTTCAAGGACAGGACTTTGGACGTTCTAACTATTACTTATGGCGTTTTTTTCTTTTCGAGTTCAACAATATGCAGGGTGGATGATTCGAACCTTAAATTCTTGGTCAAGGTACATATTTTATGCTAGTTGAACTATGTTCATGTTGGCCGATATCATGCAAGACAACAATACATAATAATGTGGTAGTAGTAGAGAAATAAAAGAATGTACAAGCACATTCATAAGAACTGCCCACAAAATGGAAAAATGGACTCCAATCCAAAAGAATGAAACCTACCTAAAAAAACAGAGAGAGGAACAAAGGAATTTCACCCCCACCCAAAGGTCTTCCCAAAAATAGGCATGCAGGCCATTAACAAACTGGGGGGGGGGGGGGGGGGGGGGGGGGGGGGAGGGGAAGAAGAAAACAAAAGCGCTGAGATTTGTAGGAGAACCCATTAATTTGTCACCCAGACCCACCGAAAAGGATGAGGATTGGACTTACTCATGATGACTGTATGCCACAAAACCATCGATTCCCAAGAAAAACACCACAAACCACTTAGTCAACAATGCCTGGCTCCATATCACAAATTAAATACGCCAAACTCTAAAGCCTTGCAATAACCTGACCCCCTCAAAAAATCTCTCATGATCCTCTCGAGGTTCATACTAATTGGAACACGAATCCTAAAAGTAAAGTGGGATCCCAAATAAAATAGTTTGAAGCATTATAGGTCTTCCTCCTTTTGAAAAGAAAGCCTTCTTCCAGGAGGCAAGATGTTTGTGGACCTTTTCGATGATAGAAGACCAGAAAGACACACCCGTGGATCATGACCGAGTGGAAGCCCTACATAGGAAGAAGGCAAAAACTCCCCTTAGAACCCATGAAAGTTCCAAAGGCATTCAACTGGTGGGATAGCAATTAATGACAATGATGGAGCCCTTGCCTTCATTGATCTTTAGGCCAAACGTTGCTTCAAGGAAGGAGAACAAAGTGAGTTGGATACAACATCAAACGATTCAAACCAATTCCATATTGAACAAAAGTTCAGATATAAGTATTCAATACGATATTTGAAGAAGGAACCGTAAATCTTGCAAGGCAAGATAGAATTAAAAAGTTGTAGATTATACGAGTGTAGACCTCCAACATGTTGAGAAAAAAAAAAAAAAGTAATTTTGACAGAGGACCTCAAACAAACACAGGTAGATACATTCACAAATAAATACTCCGTTATACTAAAATTTGCATGCATCACACATGAATCTCCTTCTCTCAGATACCACATGGATCTATATATACCCCTCATGCATGTATGCTACATTTTGTCCAGAAATAAGACCGATCAGCAGCCTCCCCCTTTTATTATCATTCGTATCAAAGGAATATAAACATGCAAGATATAGAGGAGGTTGAATACAATACCTAGGCGATCAATAATTGCTGAAAAAGCACTGATGGCTTGAAACTGATATACAATGATGGAAAAGTCCCCCAGGATGTGGTTGAAAGCAGATACTGATTGATTAATAACACCAAACTCAATTTTTCCTGAAAAGTACATGGGGGCAACAACAGCAGCTGGAAGAATTTGAATAAGGTAGCGATAGCCATTGGTAAAGAACTCGAGATTTCTGGATGCTATTAGTAATTTCTGTGAAGCAGTATATACAAAGAATATGATAAGAACCCACAGAAGTGAATAAACAGAAAAATGACGAAACCAAATATCCAAACTTCGAATGCTAACTACTACAAAATGAAGATTGAGCCTTTTTTTTTAGCAGAAACAAGCCTCTTCAGTGAGATTAGTGCTCAAATTACAAGAAAAAGAATCGAAATTCAAGAACATAAAAGATAACAAAAAGTATCAGACCCAAAAACATCCAAACCAATAGAACAAAACTATAACAAAGAGAGAAAAGAGTAAACCAACATCAACTCGTCGAAAGCCGTATATAACATTTCACATGGACATTGAGCTTTTACACAGATTATCTCTCATATCAAAATTAAAGATCCAAAGTTTGAAATGTCTAAACTCATGTAACTGCAGCGAACAGAGAAGATAACTAAAATGCACTTATTACTGGGAAGATGGCTTTGAGATTCAATGTAATAAATGCATGCATGTGACCCTAAATTCTAATGGAGATAACACCATATTCAATAGTTATGCTCATACTTCTCATTCTGACAAATAATAATGCATTAGGAAATATAACATTAGTCACTAAAATAATCACTCCACATGAAACGTGGAGATATAGACAAATCCAGCACAAAAGTACTTACAGTTAAATTCTCGACAGCACTTCTAAAACGTTGCAGAATAAGTTGCATCTCATTCTCTTCACCACCATAGAAAGCAATTGATTCAGCATTTTCACGAATGCGGACAAGTCCATAGCGAAAATCTGCTTCTTTCTTTTCTTGCAAGAAGTTCAAATTAACCAAACCCTGCATAAATGCATGTCAACATTTATAACAGACTAGCTCCTCAATGTTTCTATGAAAATAAAAAAATGGTTATAGACCAGCCAGGGAATATCACCTTTCCGAGGAAAACACTAATTGCCGTTCCTCCTATCGAATATAAAAGAAGAATAACAAACAATGGTGGATAGATACCATATAAGATGTTACTAAATGAAATTAAATCCACTGTAGAATTGAAGAGCGCCAAAGAAAATGAAAGAGCTGTCCCTGTGAAAGAACTGAGGTCATCAACAATCCGCTGGTCTGGATTATCAATAATGGATTGGGACTGAATTTTATAGAAAGACTGGTCCTTTAGATAACGCTCCATGTAATGTTTGGTCATCCATGACCTCCATCTAAGGGAAAGCATGTCCTTTGCATAATCTCTCAATACAAAAACCTGTCGAGCAGCGAATTTGGGCCAGTAATACAGATAAAATGTTTAAAGTTAAAGTACTTGTGAGAAGAGTTAAGTAAAAAAGTACAGGATAAACAGGAGGATAAACAAGATATACTGATCAAATTCATTGGATTAGTTCATAAAATTGAAAGCAAGACTCTCGAGTGTTTTTCTTTTCTTTTCTCCACATGTATCTGATTGAAAAATAAAGCCAACTTTTTCCTTCAAGTATGAAGACAACGTTAAATGCAATGGACGAAATGCTCTACTCTCCTTTCAGAGATAAGAGGTTCTAGAAAGTTTGTTTTTGGTTAAAATCCATTTGGCTATAGTATCATTTTGATGCTTGTAAAGTAGTCAATAAGTCCTTGTACTTCCAATTTTGCATCTTATAGGTCTCTAAACTACCAATTTAGTGTCTAAAAGATTTGTCAACAAATTTTTAGTCTAATAATTTAGGGACACAAAACTGAAGTTCCGAAAGTAAACTTGTAATTTAACCTACTTTTTATGTAACAAATTAGTGCATATACTTCCAAGGAAATACAAGGCTTGAGTCGTGATGTAAAAGTTCTTACGGTAATAGAGTCATGAATATGCAAATAAGTAAATTTACTCTTAATGTCGACTTCATTCACTAGTTCATATTTCCTTTGTTTTAAAATGTTGAAAAACAGAGTGGACTAGTAGAACAGTACCTAAGCGAAAGTGGGGGGAGGAGACCAGTGTGCTCACCGGAATACCTCCAGCAAAGGCACCTAGGTAGTAAAGGAGTTGCTTAGTGAACTGTTCTTGGTCCTTGTCTGTTCGGCATACCCGTGAGGAGATGAAAATGCAAATATGAATGAAACTAAGTTAATTAATGGAATAAGCATTTGCGTACAATCGACTGTAAGAAGGAAAAAGAACCAAAGAATTACTAGCGAGAGCATTGTAGAAGTCGCGGCCAAGGAAATTGAAGCCAACGCTGATGCCGGTGGTGCCTAAGGTCAGAGCGAAGACAGCAGCCAGCTGCCATCGAGCTTGCACTTTATCATCCGAAAACCAATAAGGTGCGGCAACTTTCCAAAGCCTCTTCAGAAGAATTTTCAGATCAGGTCCAGGCCTCTGAGCTTCCTCATTCTTCATCATTCAGAATCAAGTTCACAATCATTTTCCATAAACAATTAGCAGGAAAAAAAAAAAAAAAAGTAAACTCAAGAACAAAACTGACCTTATCTGGACCTGAACCTGGAGTTGTAATATCCTGCTGCGACTGAGTCGAGGAGGACAAATCGGAGGCACTTGCAGAAGACCTAACATTGATAAAACGATTCCTAGATTTCCTTCTAGCGAGACTTCCGCCGCTAGAACCGACGGTGACCGCAGTCGTCGAAAGTAAAATTTTAGAAACTCGAACATGGAACTGGCCGTGACCGCATCCATCGCCGTAATCAAGAAGCTGAAGTTGCCGCCGGTGAGACTTAAACGTGTGATTGTCAATAACTGTAGAGGAAACCGTGAAAACAGAGGAGGATTGTGAGCGTAGAATCATCTTAGCTCTAAGTGGAAAACGAAAATCTCTTCGGCTACTCCATGAAAAGGTTGATTGGAGGGAAATTGAGAAGAAAATCAAAGAAAATGGGGAAGAGAAGGTCGCCGTCGTCCATTGGAGCACGACATTTGAAACAGATGATGGTTAACGTTTGGAGTTTGAGATCATAATAACGCCACGGCTCCCACTCTTTGCAGATATAATACATTTTCCCTCCCTTATTCCAAATATTTCTGGCCATTACTTTCTTGTTAATTATTATGACTAAATATCATATTTGACAAAATTTTAATTGTTATCAAGAGAACACGTGTAAAATAACATAGCACATTTTGTTTTGTTTTTTTTACCGATAAGCTCCTCCTCACCGCCAAATCGAAACTTGTCCCATTTTCATAGGTCAATTAAATTTGGCCTTTTGATTGTGTTAAGCACCATATGAAGTTATCTATGTCCCGAAAATCAGTACGCATGTCCTAGGGTCACTCTACACGACGCACGTCTACTCATTACTCGCTATTCAACACACCTCCTCGTTCCTATTTTACGAACAATTTAATATTATTTAATGCATTACTCAAAACATGATATTCCCCATGTATGTTGCTATGTTATACATCGTTATTTGATTCTCGATGTCTAACTTATTTTGAAGATTGAATACTTACAAATTCACTTTCATACACTCATAACTCATAACGTTTCCTCTCCTTAGCTCTGTGACAAAAATTCTTTCTTTCTCTGGTTTTATCCTATTCAAATTCGATTCATCATCGTCTTGCAAGTCATCATCTTCTTGACATTTCTTTGATTTGCAAAGGTAACAACCCTTGTGAAGCACATGCATATAACAAGTATCTCGACCCTCGACCTTATTTGAAGCATATGCATATCGTTTTTGTTTGTCCCATTGTCAAATTAGAATTAGAATGTACATTTTTTGTGTGTATTCCTTTCCGTGTGAAGAACTAAGATTTAATGTTTACAAAAGTTATTTCAAACATAACCACTTATACACAGTGTCGTAACTAACACCAAACATAAGTGTTGGAGTATAGGTTGTCATGTAATGAGTCTAAGAGGGTTGAGTACCTGAGCATCGAGTATTAAGTCTATCATGGATCAAACAATGAGGATTTATCAGTGCCCTAATTATTTTTTTTCCTTTATTTGTGCAGTATGGCAAATCAATTCAAAATTCTTGTGAGGGATTAGTTTCCTGGCCAAGCTACCAGTTTGCCTTCCAATGTTACACTAGTCAATAAGATAGCGAAGGAGAGGCTTACATCTACACAACATGATCTCTTCATAAAGACAGTATTCGACCTCTTTGTCCATATGGATGTTATATTCAATAGTCCCCTTGTACATTAGATTATACAAAGGGAAGTGAAATTAACAAGAGGGATATGATGACGTTTTATTTGAACGATACAATTGTTACATTCAACAAGGAAGATTTCTTATTGGTGAAGAGATTGTGGCCGACACCTGATTCAACACGTGCAATGAGGGTTGAATATATCGAGTAATGTATTAAATAATTGTGGGTACAACCCAAATCAACACGAGAATCAAATAACGTGTAACCTAGTAACAATAATTGAGTATATCGTGTATTGAGTAATGTGTTAAATAATATTAAATTATTCATAAAGTGTGGAATGAGGAAGTGTGTTAGCAAGTAACGATAGTGCATCGCGTAGTGAGTGGCCCTGGACGCTCGTACTAATTTTGTGGGTGAAAAGGTAACTTCACACGGTGATGACGCAATCAACAGACCGTATTTCATTAACTTACGAAAAGTTGGCCAATTTTCGATTGGGCTCCTAAAAAGGGACCATTTGTATAAAAACTCGTTTTGTTTTTTAATATTTTTTTTTGTAATTTAATATTCTCATTTTCAACATAGAGTGATAGAGTTAAACTTTTAACATCAGGATTTAGATTGATATTACATACTTTCGTGTGGATTAAATTGTATTTTTAACGTGATATTCATTTATGTTAAATTTAAAGATAAATTGCAAAACTAACCCCTAAATTATGATGATTGTTGTAATCTTGCCCCTTAAACCTAAAAGTGTTCAAAATGGACTCTCAAGCTTTAAAAATTAGACCCAGAGATAGTTACAAATCAAACTTATATAACCAGTATAATTTATAGAATTGTGTAAATTTGAGAGTTTATTTTGAAAATTTTGAAAATTTAAGGGTATAATTACAATTACAACCATATTGTAAAAGTGGTTTTTTGCAACTTGCCCTAAGTTTAAATATGTTTTTCATTACTTGACCTTTCCTCAAGAATATAAGAATAGGAGTTGTTTGTGTATAGTAATTGAAGTAGTTTATGATGTAATGAAATTCAAAATTCACGTTTGGCATGAAATTTTGGTTTCAATTTGTAAAACTAAACTCATTTGGTTTCTGCAACAGGTAATTTTTGATCATAAGTTTAAAAATCCAAAAATATGTTATAAATTAGTTTCTTAGTATGAGGTTCATAGATTTGAACCAATTCCAAGAGAACTACATGCAATAACTATTGTTGAACACATTCACGTTAAGAATATAATCTATGTTTATCATTTTTTTCCCATTTAAGAAAATGGATTTGGCATCGGTTTAGTAAAAAAAAAATTGAATTTACATATGTTTCGAGAAAAACATATATTATTTTGAAATTTGCAATATTGTTTTGGTTCCTCGGTAAACATTTCAAGACTAACGCACAGAAATTCGTAGAATGTTGGACAAATATGCATATGTAAAAAATAATGAAAAATTATATTGGGTAGCACTATGAGAATAAATTTTAGCAATTACGACATATACTTTTTAAGTTTTACAAATATGACAAATTTTAATCTCTAAAATATTTTGGAGATATTTTCTATTTTAAAATTTTTATTATTCCCAAACTGCCCCATATATTCTTCTCTCTTAATTGATCATCTCCCTTTGATGCTTCATCTTTCACTTTCTTTTTTTTTTTTTTTTTTTTTTGTAAACCTCTATATCATATTTGTATTCATAATAAAAAATTAATCTAATAATAAAAATTGTTTGTTTTTCTCAAACACTATTTTTCGGTTGGTTTTTGTAGGTTCTCAAAAATAAAATAAAAAACACAATAAAAAAAAAACTATCATTCGTTCAATCTCCGTTTTCAGCATCTTTATCTCCTTCTTTTTCATCATTTTTTATCTAGATTTTCAATCATCATTTTTTTGTTAAATCTAAGTTCTTTCTTTAAACTTCTTTCAGATGGTTGCTTTCAAACACGACAACATTCTCACTTTTTAAAATACATTTCATCTTAAATATTTTATTATTCTCAAATTACCATTCAAAACTTATTTCTTCTCCGATTTTTAATGTCCTAATCATCTCATATTTCTTCTCCCACTTTTTAAGGCCCCAATCATTATTTTTTTCTCCCACTTGGTATCAGTTTTGTATATTAGCGTTGTGATATACTTATATTATATGTATTAGTTGGTTGATATACTTACTACATGATTTCCATTTTTTTCAAATTTTATGCAATTCAATGTAGTATTATTAAGTATATGAATGATGTAACTTAGTGGTAGCAAACATATAATATATATCAAAATGTACTAGTGCAATATATTAAGTGTATCATCAGAATCATAAGTGTATCAAGTGTATCAAATGTATTTTAATCAATCGAGCGTATCGATAGATATAGAAAATATACCAATAGTACATCAAGGGTATCAAACATATGAACTGCATCAAGTGTATTAAATCTATCGAGTGTATCAGTGAAAGTATAAAATGTTTATCAGTAGTGTATTAAGTGTATCAAACTTATTAAGTGTATTAAATCTAATCAAGTGTATCGATAATATAATGTATCATGCTTCGTGCATCAAGTGTCCTTAATTGAATAAGTGTATTTTCAAAGTTTAACAAATGTATCAACATATCAAGAGTATCAAACCAATGATGTGTATCAAATGTTATTTAATTCATCGAGTATATCAGCAAAGCATAACAAGTGTATCAACAACACATCGAGTGTATCAACCATACATCGAGTGTATCAACAACATATCAAGTGTATCAACAACACATCAAGTGATGCGTGAAAATGTTGATAATTCTAGTGGGTAGATTTGTAATTTTTCATTTTTCAAATGTGGGCTGAGCTTGAATTTTACCATTTTTGCAAATATAAAAGTGGTGTGCTATGGACCTAATTTATCAATCTAATTTTACTAAATTTGCAAGATATTGCAACCTAATTTTTTTTTAAACAAATAGCAAAAGTCCAAATGTATACTCATCTTGTACTAAACATTACGAAATTAGCAATTTTCCCTCCTCGAAGTGCAAGCAAGAAACCATGAAATATAAATCAATAATATCTCGGGACATTCTAAACATCACTCATTTTTTAGCATCTTTCTCATCACTCACATGAACAAAATATAAAAGCTTGCCACATGACAAGTCATGATTAGATAGTTTAGTGGAATGAATAAAGATAGATGATGTCTAAAATATATCTAAGTATTTTTCTAAATAAAATATGCCTCCTCAATTTTTAACCTTGCCCTTCTACTATTTATGCTTTCACTAAGTTTTCTTTTATAAATTAAGAGTCTTTTCAAAAATATAAAAAAGCGGAAAGTATATAAACTGTATAGAACAATTCCAAAAATGGAAAAAGCCCATAGGTCACCGTGTAAAATACAAAAAATAAATGCTCCGTCAACAATGCGCGTAATATATTTGGTAGATTTGACTATCCACTATCCCAAATCTAAACCAAAATTCGATATATAATTGTTTAGATTTGGCTGTACCATCATTTAGATTTGACCACACGATCGTTTAGATTTGAAGTTCAAAATCTAAACCATTTTTTTCTTCAAAATTTGGTATAAACGAATTTTTTCAATATTCTTTATACACAATCTTTTAATTTTGGTTACCCTAATTTTTGCCTAACCATTTTTTTCAATATAACCTTTAGATTTGGTTACCTAATCTAAACGAAAAATGATAAAAGGAAAAAAAAAAAGAAAGAGGAAGAAACGCATCCACGTACTTAAAAAAAATAAAGAAAAACAAAAATGACGATAGAAATAATTACCCAAATCTAAAAAAAGAAAAAAAAGATGGAAGAAATGATATGAAAAGTACAGAAGACAAGAGAAAAAGATAGAAGTGCAAATTTGAAATATTTAAAAAATTGCTAAATTTACGAGCTTCGTTACCTGGATCGTAAATATTTGAGTAGTGTGTTATATTTAGGAAAGTTTTCTTATAAATTATTTATATATAAATAAATATATAAAATCAACCCAACAAAAAATAGCAACCATCATGGGTTGGCTTAACGGCAAAAAGGGAGACACAGTCTCAATAACTAACTAAGCGGGTTGTCATGTGAGATTAGTTGAGATGCACGGAAGCTGACCCGGACACTTACAAATATATAAAAAAAATGAAAAAGAACATAGCTTCAATTGGAAATCTCCATTTTCTACTTAAACTTGAAACTCAAACACCAGAGAGGAAGAAGAAAAATTTTTAGGTACACAGTTTAACATATAATTATCATACAAGTCCTCTATTCAAATTCCTACCATGTAATTTCTTTTATCTCATTATCATTTAGTTCTCTTGTTCGAGTTTAGCTTTGACAAAGAAGATGCAACTGTACAGACAGTTCATTTGTGAGATAATTTTGTATATAAATCATTGTTTTTGTTATCACAAGAATGAATTGGTAATAAGACTAACCGTGAAGCCCAACAAAGCACCAGCTGCAACTTCAATCTCAGTATGCCCTATTGACTCTTTAAATGGCTTCCAACTACTACTAGCTTCCTTTATCGATCCTTCTTCCAAATCATTTGCTACGCTTGAGGATGTGACATCCTGCTTTACTGGACTCGGTACTGTTAGGGCTTTGGTTGATTCCTCGGATAATATGGGATTGCCAATCTCGAGATTTCTATTGAGCGACAACGATATTCTCTTTTCAAATTGGGAATCAACTCGAAGGTCTTGATCTTTGTAGGGAGATGATGAGTTCATTGGCCTCTCTGTTTGTGACAGCTTGTTGAGGGCTTTAGCATGTTTTCCAACTTCTCTCCTGACACCCTGCAGAATAGGAAATTTTGTTGTTAATTACCAAGTTCCAGTGACAACTAAAGAAATCTTGATATCTCTGTACTCCTCATAAAAGAAATTAGAACTTTGTACATTGTCTTTCATAAACTAACAAACAGCAGCACTAAAACTACAACAAGTTTGTGGTTTGAATTCCCACTTTTCATTGTACTAAAGAAAAAGAATCTCATGACTAAAAGAAAGCCAGAACTGTATAAGGACCTATTTGATAATCATTTGAGTTTTTATTTTTCAGTTTGAGAAAATTAGTCTTACAAACACTAATTTCACTCATAAATATATATGTTTTCTCATTTACTTTCTACTTGTGTTTTAAAAAATCAAGACAAAACTTAAAAAAAAAAAAAAGTTTCCAAAAACTTGTTTAATTTAATTAGAAATTAATTCAAGTGTTCCTTGACAACGATGTAAACTATAATAGAAAATGGAGAGAACCAGCATAAATCTCACAAACAGAAATCTTAAAACAAAATTGTTATCAAACGGATTGAAATACAGCTGAAATAACAAATTCCTGAATTACGATGTGAGCTGACTTTACATCTTTTACTCTTATTGATACCCAAAAAAAGAAGCAAGGCACTCGGCATAAGAATTTCTGAACGGTTTCGATCCTGCTCCAATACTGCAGGAGATTCCAAAGAATGTATAAAGGGAGGTTTGGGAGGACCGTTGGGAAAAAGAAAAAGAGGGAGTCATAAAGGGAGAGTTCCCCATCAGCAAAGTTCACTAAAATTCTTCAATTACAGGATCCCCGAGCAGAAGACTGAACCCTTGGGTTTCCATAAAGAGGAAGCCGATGATCAATGACCAACTTATCATACCAGTCACCACACTTTGACTGCCTCTTAGAGAAACAATACATCTCAACGGACACTGAATTTAAACGAGTTAATCTTCATGCTAAAGGTCTTCTCAAAAAGTTCAACAATAGTAAATACAATCCTCACTTTGGAGCGATCATAGAAGGAAAATACAAAAGTATCATTGGCAAACTGTAAGCATTTGATAAGAGGAACAACTACAGACTTCAACTGCACCAACCTCTGACCCACTGAGGACCAGAGGGTACATCTACGTAGATTAACAATAATTGAGAAGTTGGTGTTCAAATCATAGCCAAGTTGGAGAAGCGGTATTTCAAGTGATCTACTATTTGAGAAGGTGGTATTTCGAGTGGTTTACTATTTGAGAAGGTGGTATTTCGAGTGGTTTACTATTTGAGAAGGTGGTATTCCAAGGCATTGACTTGGCCGTTATGGAAGGTGCTGCACGGTGGAAGAAATGTTGATGGCTGAAGGACTTCCAAGTGAAGCCAAATAGGTGGAAGTTTTTCGACACGTGACGAAAAAGGGAAATTTTTGGAAGGTGGCATTCCAAGTTGTCTACTATTAATGGTGGAGTAATTTATAATTCTTTACTAAACTATGATTGGTTGGTAAAGACAAAGTATGATGTGGATTCTTACAAACATCTTACCAAGGTGTAATTTGTTGGGTTCGGCAAAATGTGTGATGTGGGAATCCCACATAGTTTATTTTGATGGAAGTGGGGTGGCTCCTAACCTATAAAAGGTACCCACCTCCTTTGTTTATAAATGGCCTAAATCAAATACATTTTAAGCTTTCGTGTAGTGGCTCTAATTAAACTCCCTTTAAGGTGTGAGTAGTCAAAAGCTTTGAAGAGAGAGATTTTGTAATTGGGGATGGGGAGTGAAACATATTGTGTGTGATTGGTTGTTTTTTTCCGGTTTGGGAGTTTTCCAAGTAAATTTTTGTGTTTCTAGTTTTTATTGCTGTCTTTAATTTCTCTATTATTTTTTCTACTTACAGGAGAAACCATCCAAAGGATTGGGACTCCATATTCTCACATCCCTTCTACCAAGGCGAAAAGGATAATTCTCTATCATAGGAATTGTTATCTCAATGAAAGTTTGTTGGACATCTTTTTGTATTTCTCAATGATAGGTTGGTTTCTTATCAAACGAAAAGGGAAATGTTATTTGTTCAAGTTTTATGTTATTTGTTCAAGTTTTCTCTTGACTAATCTCATGAGATTAGTCCTGTCTTACCCTAAAACATTTGAGTGTCAAGAAAAATCGAAAGAAATTAATTACTAGGTAGATGGCCACCATAGATTGAACCTATCATTCTATATTAAAAGAAGTTTAGCCTAATTCTAAAATGTATTCAATTTTAAGATGTTAACTTTCATATAGGGTCCTGAGCCGTTCAACTTCATTCAGTTACTAACCCTTGTTCAAAAGTATTGCGGTTTGAGGTCACGACTTATATCCATTATCCATCCAACATTACTGGTTGTTGGATGTCCTCAAGATAAATTAGAAGTTGCAGTCAGACAGAACAAATAGGACATCAGAGAAACATGGGCTCTATCACAAAACTAAGTGGAGTAGTACATGTATCTGATAAAGATTGTAAGGTCATCTCTTCAATATGGAATCCTCAAAATGAAAACATCAGAGTCTAGTCGGTAAAAATCCTGAGATCAGTTTCTCCTACTATTGACGTCCCTCATCAATAAAAGTCCATATTTACGCGCTTACTTAAACACAATACAAAATAGAGAAACAAAACTGCTATTAATCCGCGAAAAATGCCAGAAAAGAGAAGGGGAGGTGATTATTATTAACAAGTAGAACGCGTGCTAAACAAGAAAGTGGAAGAACAAGAGGAAGAGCCTTCGTACTTGCCTGAGCATCATACATAATAAGGGACGCGTAAACTACAGTTATGCCAAAAATGGAATCGGCAAGACCCCTGCGATAGTAATCATAAGTAATGTGATGGGAAGTTATCCTAGCAAAACAGCACACAGAAACGCATATTAAGCAGTTGATTACCTCTCAGCACCAAGGATTGTAGCAGCAGCAACCACCGCCTGAAAAATTTGCATGACAACAGCAGTCAGAGTTGTGATTGTGTTCATAAAAAAAGAAATCAAAACATAGAGAACAAAGAATGTCTACTAACAGAGGAATGGGTTGAAGGGAAACCTCCAGCCTCAAAGGCTGTTCTGATGTTAAACTCTCTGCCATAGAAAACAACAGACGTGAAAGGCTTGGCGAGTTGCCCAATTGCAGCGGACACACCGGCGGCAATTAAAACCTTGAGAGAAAACAAATTGAGGAAAATTTAAGGAAATATTGAGAACAAGAGTAGGCTATATCGATACTGATTGAGATGAATGAGGCAATGAATTGGATTACCTTATTGTGGGTAAGTTGAACGATTTCGTCAAGCAATACAGCTCTCGGAGCGGTGGAAGTTGAAGGAGAAGAGCTTAATTTTCTGAGACGAATGTGATGTTGGTGGTGGCAAGGATGAGAAATTAGCTGTGTCTGAGATGGAAAAGGAACGGCGGTGGCGGAGATCCACCATGGCAATGACATTCTTCTTCTCCTTCCTCAGCAGTGACAAGAAGAAGAGTGAAGGCAAGAAGGTTTGAAGTCAATTTGGCATAGCAGCGGCCATTATCAATCTGTTTTAGCGGGGTCTTGTTCACCACCAGTCCCTCCATCTCTTCTTATCATCTCCTTCCGTCAAAAACAAGGAAATGACATGTAGTAAGAGAAAAGTCCCCTTGCGTAACAATTTGACCAACCGAGTTCACCGAGTTGGTTAATCCATAAATAATTTACTCATTCTCCGTCATACGAGAAATAATGTAAGTTATGCTCTGTCCTAATAGCCTGCAGCCTCGAGGGACACCAACAACTTTGACATCACTGTAACCTCAAACAACGTTAGAAGAAGAGAATTGTTAGTAGTCTAATTGAAGGACTTTAAGGGAGGGTTTGGGAGAAGGAAAGGAATAAAAAGAATGTGGATTATGAAAAGGAAAAGATTATAATAATTTTTGTTAAGAGATTATTTATAATACATGTTTGGGAGAAAGAATAAGTGAAAGATTATGGGAAAATCCTTGTTTAGGAGAAGGAATAAGTCTGAAGGAATATGACAATTTTTTTTTTAAATTAGGTCAAATGTTTTTTTTTTAAATTTATATTGTAAATCAAATATACAAATATTCGTATTTGTTTTACCAAAATTTAAATTTTTTAATCGCAAAACATGTTTCATTAGTGTTCGTAAATACGATGTCAATTTTGAACATTTTGTACTCAAGTTTTCCATACAAAAAAATTAATTCATGCGTTACATGTGAAAGAAATTACATGTATTTTCTCTAAATTGATGTAGTAAGTGCAATATCGGGAAGTTGTGTATCGTTAAGAATCGATTTAAAAAAGTTTATTATTTTTTTAATTCATACAAATATATATATTTTTTTAATTCGTATCGTAAATCAAATACACAAATATTCATATTGTAACCAAATAAAACGATGTAATTGAAAAGATAAATTGTAACCATATCTAAACGATCGCGTATAAATTGTAGCCATATCTGAACGATTGCAAATATATTATGTGTGCGTTATTGATGGCGTGGTTAATGAGACATTTTTTTTTATTTTACACGGTGGGCCTCTAGGCTTTTTCCGTTTTTTTATATTTTTTAAAAGACCCATATTTTTAATTTATGTTTTTTTTAAATTGAATTTATGTTTGTTCAGCATGCGACGTGATTTTTTTTAAACGTGTAATTGGTAGCATAATGCACGTGCAATTACCATAATTCGCTAAGGACATTATTTTCAATCATATATTGATATGCGTTATGCGAAAATTTCATAAACTAATTATTTACACACCATCGAATAACCTTAAATTAAGTGAAATAAATTCGTAACGCGAATTACAACAGAATGGCAAAGGCAATAAATATAAGTCATCGATGGGAAAGATATCAACATAGTCACAGGTTACCGCCAAGGAGGATCCTACCGTAAATGGCCTTCATCGAATCGGGCATCTTGATGAAGCTTCTCATGAGCGACACCTTCTGATTCACTAGCATGACACACTTACTCTTCTCCGCCATAGTAAGTTTTGGGATGGCTTCTATAAGCTCAATCACCTGAGCCGCCACCGCGTCCTCCCAACTCATAAATTTCTCCGGCCATTCTGCAATGGTTCTCAGTTGATCAGTCGCAGCCTCCATACATTCGTGAATCAGGTCGTACGTCTCAAACTGCTGCATGGAGTGCTTCCTTTTCTGTCCGTTAGAGCCCGTTCTACCATCACTCGACCGACCTGATCTACCGCCCATCATGTTCTCAGGGGACATGTTCATCCTCGGGCTGCACATAGCAGGGAACTCCATGTCGATGACATCCTTTGTGGGGACACTATTGTAGCTGGCTGGCACGTTCAAACCGATGATGCAAAGGTCTCTGCACGGGCCCCCGTGGATCGATCTTTCCCAAACACGTACGGCAGTGCATCGTAATGCGGAAATGGCTTGTTCAGGAGTCCTTTTGCTGCAGGATGGTCTAGAAAAAAACACAAAAAAGATAACAAAGCAATCAGTATTCTATAAAATCCAGTTAGTCATATAATTATGTTCATACTCTTACCCAGACCCAATGATCGAACACGTCCCTCTCGGTGATGATGCACTTGACGTCATCGTTCCAGCCGAAGCCACTACCTGCTGGGCCCCTCATCTCCGCAATGGCTTGAAATGTCTTCTTCAACAACTTTATTCGGTTTTCGATGACGGTCATCGTCAAACTGCAACTGACCATTCTTTCCCCTAACATCCTCACCAGCTATGCTAAATAACCAGGTCGAAAGGTCCCGTTGTCCGACCTCCACCCCCCGCGTTAACCAAGTCCACGAGACAGTCTACTAGGTAGGCCTCCTCTACATGTGTCCAAGAATGTTTTGGGCTCCTAGAAGAACTTGTCATTCTGATACAAAAAATGAATCATTACACGTAGTCTACGATACATTTAATGAGTAAATATATTTTAAGAATAGAAGACATCAAACATGTTATCCAATTAAGCTATAAGGTAATTAAACATATAGATATACATCTTTCAAAACCAAGTATCAGTACATAAAATATGAGGACAATAAATTGAAATGAAGAGTTGCATAATACATAACGGTATATGAAGGGGACAATAACATAAATGACACGGTACTACTGATTACGCAACTTCCATTCCGTAAACATCGACGAAGCAAGGGCATCACGCCATTCAGTCCATTCTTTGAGGGCTCAATGTATGTGATGTCGTCCCCACTAGTAGTTGCATGTATCGAGTCACCATCGTCTTCGTCATCCAATTCTTCGATATAAGTCATCTCTCGATTTATTAAATTATGAAGGAGACAACAAGCCATGATAGTCCGACATTGAACTTGAATCGGGTAGTAGGACTTTCCACGTAGTATTGCCCAATGTCCCTTCAACAGACCGAAGGCTCTTTCAATGACATTCCGTGCGCTAGAATGTTTCATGTTGAAGAACTCTTTTGGTGTCTCAGGAGCATTTTTGGCACCTTGTCACTCCTGTAGATGATAATGTTGGCCCCTGTAAGGTGCTAGAAAACCCTCTGCATTTGGGTAACCCGCGTTGCACAGGTAGTAATACCCTACGAGTATGTTGTTTGATTTTGTTAGGGTGGTAAACGAATACATAAGGAACATATGATATACAAGCTTACCCAGTTAAAGTCCAAAAATATATCTCACCCTTCAGAACATTTAGACCGTTAGGTCGGGAAAGCGCATCTCTTAAATACGTGAGTCAGCGACCGATCCTTCCCAACCAGCTAAAATGAAAACGAAATCCCCCTTCGTATCGCATACGTCGAGGACATTTGTTGCCACTTCGCCCTTCCGTGTGCGATACCTTGGTCTATCCGCTGCTGACACGTTAACTTTGATGTACGTGCCGTCAAGTGCCCCAAGGCAATTCTGTAACAAATATGGAACACAGTTTCTTATTTTGCACAACTTTGAAAAGTTAGTTAAAGACACGATAAGTTCTTTAAGCCTAACCTCGAAACACTACCACCTCATGTCTGTGCATCCGCTCGTTATAGGTTGTGGTGTGGCCAATAACTCATCATGTAGCCGAAGAACAACCATTAACACCATGTTGAAATGCCGGGAGACTGTCTCGCCGGACCTAACGAACTCCTTTTGGATCTGTCATTCTTCACATTGTGTGCTAGACATGAAGGAAGAGAGCGACCATCTCCTCAACGTCCACGTATTCAGTAGATTCTAAATCAGCCCTAGTTCGTAGTAGATGTCACAAAATTGCGAAGCAGCGTCTGTCCATTCGCGTACTTTCTCGACACACTAGGTCAGAGGCGTGTATCATGCAAAAGTACGTTAGTTGCCTAATCCTATGTCTTACATCGATCGGGATGTGATTATGCGCTTATTATCATGCAATAGTGCCTCTAATATCAGGAGCATCTGTCGTTGCACTATTGTGAATACAGATACAACAGTAGCAATTTCGTGTGGGTCCATTTTTTACGTAAGTAAGAGGGGAAACCTGCTAACGGTGGAGGAAATTGTCATAAATCGTTAAAGAAGTGTTGAGTCTTATTAATTGACCAATCACATACTTCCTCATCGCTTTTTTTTAAGAACTTGCTTTCATCTACACTATTGTATATTAGGACAACAATTGAAAAGTATAATTTTAAACTTATTGTCCTTTATTCAATTCAAAATTTTCATCAAACATGTGTAAATCATTTTTTTTTGTTTTTTTTTCTCATAATTTCAAATACACTCGCTATGTTAGAAATATTTTTTTAATTCTGTATTGACTTAAAATTTTGGTTGTATGTTTACTTAGTTTTAGGTCGAAATATTAAGCAAGTTCACAATTACGTATTTTGTGAAACGTTGGTATGATCGTGAATTGTGTTATGAAGTGGCCATAAACTATTGTTTTCGACGGTTCGTTGCTGTAAATAACAGAACGTGCCACGCAAGGTGAATTATCAAAATTTGTGGAACATGCATTAACAGAAACACATTCATAAAACATCAACGAAAACCAATTCATAAAACATCAACGAAAACCATAGTGTAAATAAAAAAAATTTAAGTCAATGTGCCTTGTACATTACAGAAGCGTGACTACGTCTTTATAATGTGTTAATGCACTTAAACATATGAAATAAAACAAAGGAATGACATAAATGCACGATAAGGACCTTTTTTTTATGCGGAGGCCGTAGGGACTGTAGAACGTTAATTTCTGTCTTGCTACGTACTCCCACACACTGCAATGAAAAAAATAAACATTAATCATAAATTGTTAATGCAGTTTATGTGTGGCTGAAAATGTTAAAAAAATGAAAGGGAGGTCGTCACATACCTTTGCCTGAAGACCTACCGTCGTGTAACCATAAGACATCCGAAAATGTTATAACACACGTGCAACAATGACTTATGCAGAAAAAATCAAACACAAACAGGAAATTTTGTGTGTTTTTTTTTTTTGCCTCAGAGGAAATAAGTGCGTTTCATATTAGGAAACTGAAATTCAAACGGAATGTCATCAAATGCGGTGCTATGAAAGGCATGACACGCACAGAAATGAGGAAACCAATACACACAAAGTTCATGATAAGCATATGGAAGGACATACAGAAGAATTACTAAACCAATACACAGAAATAACATAATTTAATATGGAATGGTACAAAATAAGCATTAAGTGAAAGATATGGAACGACATAAAAAAATACATAAATCAATACACAGAAACAACATAGTTAAACAAAGAATAACCCTAAACATTCACAATAAACCGTGAGCCAACAGACGAATGGAAAAAAAACACCACGAAATTGGAAAAGTATAAGAGAACATAGTACTAAAAAAATTTTACAAAACGGAATACCAATGCGTGCTACAAACACAAAATGATGCTCATAATGGAGTACAGAACCAGATCAAAGGATAGAAATAAGCAAAAATAATTTGTGTTAAACAGAGCACATCGAAAAACCGAAATCCATACCAAAATCGAAAACCCAACAGAAAACGCATGGATATTGAGGTATGACAGATTTTTTTGGCAAATAATCATAACAAAAATAAAATCAATTTCATCAATAACATGTAAACAGAATAGACAAGTAAGAACAACAAAAAAGTATGTGGAAGATTGTCCTCATCGTCGGCAATTAGAAAAATGGGTCGGAATGTATACCTTAACCCCACCATTCTCGGTTCAACTCAGCCGACGATCGTGTAGAATCAACATCTCATCGAACGATCGAAATTGTAGCGTCAATGGCTAATCCGAGCGGTAAGGCGTATTACAAACTGAAACCCCTTTAGATTCGAGCGGCAAATCAAAGAGAAAAACCATGCCCGGATCGATTTAATGAAGGAAAGGGGATAAATCGAGAAAAAAAAAAAGCAAAGCATCGAAAACCAATCTCGACCCAACAGATAGGACAGAATGATGTTGATATGGGCGTCGACGAAATGGAAAAAATGTCAGAAAGGAGTAGATCAGAATCTTACCGATTGAACTATGGAGAAGACAAACGAAAAGAAGTATAATAATAATAATAACAATAATAACAATAATAACAATAATAACAATAATAACAAAAATAGTAATAATAATAATAATAGTAGTAATAATATATACTAATAATAGGAATAATAGTAATAATAGTAATAATAGTAATAATAATAATAGTAATAATAGTAATAATAGTAATAATAGTAACAATAATAGTAATAATAGTAACAATAACAATAATACTAAGAAGAGTAACAATAATAGTAATAGTAGTAACAACAATAATAGTAATAATAAGAACAATAATAGTAATAATAAGAACAATAATAGTAATAATAAGAACAATAATAAAAATAATAAGAACAATAGTAATAACAACAACAATAACAATAAGAACAACAATAAGAATAACAGTAGTAACAGTAACAGTAACAGTAGTAACAAGAACAACAACAACAAAAACAAGAACAACAACAAGAACAACAAGAACAACAATAAATTAAGAATAATAATAACGATAATAACGATAATAACGATAATAACGATAATAACGATAATAACGATAATAACGATAATAACGATAATAACAATAATAACAATAATAACAATAATATCACACCTTTTAAGGAAGAAAGAGAAGGAATAAAAGGGGATTTAAAGGAAGAAAGAGAAGAATTAAGGAGGAATAAGGGGGATTGAATATATTCCTTTCCCTCCCCTTATTCTTTGTCCCAAACATGGAAAGGACTTAGTCCTTTCCTTTCCTTTTCCTTTCCTTCCCCAAAAACGGCCTTTAAGGGAAAGGTAAAGTAATCTCCAAGTGAGAATTGTTCTCTTACTTTTTTATTTTTAATAAAATTGGAGGACTTCAAAGGGAAAGGTAAGTAATCTACTAGTGAGAGTTGTGACCTTGCTTTTCTACGCTTAATAAATTATACATTTTATTTACCAACTCAGGCGGCATGATGTGATAAACTTAGTACAAGATGGATGTGAGAGACTTTTACGCAGGTCAACTTCGAAAAGAAACTAAACTATAAGAAGTGGGTAAGAGATCAAGCCCATGAAAAGCTTGTGATGAGAACATATTGAAAAATTGACGAGGCAACCAAAGGTGATTAGGATCTTGCTAACCTACACAGCTTTTGTTTGTTACGATATTTTGTTCCTTTTCTATTGTATATATGTAAACCTTGTAATTAATATTATTATCATAACAAACAGAAACTCATATATGTATTATAGATCTGAGCTCAACGATTTCAGGTTGTCTTCTTAAGACAAATTTACTCACCCTAGTGTTTAAGTTTTGAGACTAATTGTCTCCCAGGATAGAATAGATCAACTTTCTTTTAAGAGTAACACCTCATCTAGAAGATCAACAAACGAAACTTTGTGAATCTATTAAATATCATGATTGTGGATAATGGAGAGAATTCTTTTTGGAGAAGACAAGTTATTATAGACAATGATATACTTTTTCAACCAAATACAAAATAACCTTATTTATAGACTTATTTGTGGCCATTCGAAAAGTCATGTCCTTTTCTATAATTTAGTTATTAATACTTTTCATGAAGTGATGCATCCACTCATGAAACATCTATTCTAAGAGTAGCACACCGTCTAGAAGATCAACAAATGAAGCTTTGTGGATCTATCGAACGTTAAGATTGTGGATAATGGAGAGAATTCTTTTTTAAGAAGACAAGAGATTATAGATGATGTTATACTTTTTCAACCAAATAGAAAATGACCGTATTTATAGACTTATTTGTGACTATTCGAAAAGTCATGTCCTTTTCTATAATTTAGTTATTAATACTTTTCATGAAGTGATGTATCCACTCATGAAACATCTATTCATGAATAAACACAAACAATTATTAGTTTTCATGAAGTGATGCATTCACTCATAATGTATCCTCTCATGAAGAAACACACACAATAACCATTTATTCCAACAATCCCCCCATAAATGGTAAGTTGACAAATAAAAGAAAATAAACGTTCGATGTTTTCCAATGGAAAACCTGTATTAGGATAAGTAGTATAAACTTTGAACTTTCCCTAGTGAACACCAATCGAGTTTACTTGGTTAATCAATGGACATCATGCCTCAAACTGTCAACCATTCTAGAGTAAATAAGACAATAAATCTCACAGAGCTTCTCATTATAACAAAGTTTGTTCTCATGATTGTGTTTGTTTTGGGCTTGAACACCACCGAGTCTCATGAGTGTTTTTAAAGAATTCGCCTGAAAATTCTCACAGAAGCGGTCCCTTCACACTCACATAGGTGATTCTTGTACAGAACATCGTATATGCTCCTTATATGTAACACCCAAAAAATGTAAGGAACTTATTATGAGTATTACATTAAGCGGAATTGGAAGTTATGAAATTTATTTGGTGTATTGTGTTGGATTAATTAAATATATATACATGAGTGTATATGTTTAATTAAAGATTATGGAGTTTGGTAGAAATTGTTATTAATTAAGACACGAGAGCCCGGTATCCCGAGTTATTTGAAGATTAGAACTTTCGAGGATGAAAGTTTCTTAAAGTAAGGAAGATTGTAACGTCCTTAAAATTAAGATAATTTTGGACTTAATTATCTTTGTTTTGTTTAATTAGATTTAATTTATTGGACATTATTTTGAATTCATTTAATGAGAATTATTTGATTTTATGGACAATGGAATTAATTAAATATTTGTTGGATGAATGTTTACTTAACTAGAGGTTTTGGCTTGTGATGTTTGTTGAGATTTTGATTAATTGTATGTTATGAGGGTTGAGTAAAGTTGGAGATTTTTTGTGATGTTGAAATTGAATTAAATTTATAATTATGGATGTTATTTAAATAAATTATAGAGGAGAAATTTTGTTGGAGATTTGATAATTATATGTATATGTGAAAATATATATATAATTTATTGAAATATAATTATTTAAGGAAAAGATAATATATATTTTGGAAAAAAGATATTTATTAAGGGAGAAAAAGGAAAACATTTATATTTTGGGAAAATATAATTATTTGTAAAAAGATAATTATTTTGGAGAAAAATAAATAATAATTAATTATTGTGAAAAATAATTAACTATTTTGGAGAAAGACAAAGGGGTCTTTTAAAAAATATAACAAGGTAGCAAAATATTTACTCTAGATAGAACAATTCTAAAAACGGAAAAGGCGCATAGACCCACAATGGAAAATACCAAATATGGCCCGTCAACCACGTCATCAACAACACTCGTAATATATTTGGTACACGATCATTTAGGTTTGGCTATTATTTGGTACACGATCGTTTAGATTTGATCGTTTAGATTTTGTTATCCAAATTTAAACAATTTATTTTGTCAATTTTATCGTTTAATTTGGTTACACGATCGTTTAGATTTGGTTGTTTAGATTTGGCTACACGAATCTTTTCAAAATTCTTTTGGTACATGATTGTTTAAATTGGTTACATAATCGTTTAGATTTGGTTACACCGTTTGTTTAGATTTAATTTGTTTACACGATCGTTTATTTTTTCAAGATTCTTTTTTGTACACGATCGTTTAGATTTGGCTAAATGATTTTTTCTAATTCATTTGGTACACTATCAAATTACTTCAATCTAAACGATTTTTTTTTTTCAAGATTCTTTTTTCACAATCTTTTAGATTTGATTTCCTTAATTTAAACGACGAACAAAAAGAGAAGGAAAAGAAGAAATATGATGGAAAGAAATTGCAGCAAAAAAGAAAAAAAAAAAAGAAAAAAGAAGAAAGATAATAGAAAGAAATCAGATTTGGGTACTAAAGGATGTAAAAAAAGTAGAGGAAAAGAAGAAAGACGATGGAAAGAAATTGCAGTCATAAAAAAGAAGAGAAAAAGAAGAAAGATAATAAAAAGAAATCAGATTTGGTTACTCAAATCTAAATTAACCAAATCTTAATGACGTAAAAAAAGAAGGGAAAAAGAAGAAATACGATGGAAATAAATCGCAACGGAAAAGGAGAGGAAAGGAAGAAAGGCGATAGAAAAAAATCGCAGTGGAGAAAGGAAGAAAGATGGAAGGGCAAACCTGAAATATTTAAAAAATAGCTAACTTTATGGGCTTTGTTACCCCAGCCGAAATTTTTTTAGTAATTTGTTATATTTATGAAAATTTTTCAAAGATAAATAATAATTAATTATTATGGAAGATAATTAATTATTTTAGAGAAAGAAAAATAATAATTAATTATTGTATAAGATAATTAATTTTTTTTTGGAGAAAGATAGATATTGATTCTTGAAAGAAGTTGATATGATTGGGTAAAGAAAAAAAGAGAAGGAATTAAATTTATTTAAAAGAAAAATTCATAATTATATATTGAAATATAATTATTTCGAAAAGAAATGTAACATTCCAAATCTTTAAGGAGTTTTTTTTTTTTTTTTTTTTAATTATGTTAAATTATTTGGGTGTTATATTAAGGCTTGAAACTAAAAATTAATTTTTGGATTAAAATAATTCATGTTGGAATTTATGAGTGATTTATTGGAGAAGATTTGGTTGATTAAAAGAATTGAGGATTTAAGTTAATTTGAGATATTGGAGAAAAAAAGTTGGTTTTGGTGGAATTAAATTTAATGAAATATATATATATATATATATATATATATATATATATATATATATAATAATTTGGATTTTTGGTGGAATATGATATTAATTATTTAGTTTTGTATAAACAATTAATATGGAAAAATAAAGTTAATTATACGACAGAATATAATTATAATTATTTGGAAAAAAAATATAATCCATGAGGAGAGAGATTGTTGATTTCATTGGACGAGAAAAGATCATATATCTATTTAGAAGAGAGAACATGGTTTAAATAAAGGGAAACTTACATACATGTAACAAAATATCAAACTATTTACAGCTCGTGTAACAAAGCCTATAAAGTTAGTCATTTTTTAAATATTCCAGGTTTGCCCTTCTATCTTGTTCTCTTCTTCGCGATCAAATCATCTTCTTCCTTCTGCGATTTCTTTCATCTTCTTCCTCTTGCGATTCTTTCGTTTTTCTTATTTTTTCTACAATTTTTCCATAATTTTTCTTATTTTTCAATTATTTTTTTACATCGTTAAATTTTTCCATCGTCTTTTTTTTTTGCTGTGATTTCTTTCAATTGTCTTTCTTCTTTTCCCCTTCTTTTTTTACGTCGTTTGAATTTGGATAACCAAATCTAAATGACCGTATACAAAAAAATAACAAATCTAAAAAGTCGTGTATTTATCTTGAAAAAAAATCATTTAGATTGGAGTAGTCAAATGTAAACGATCGTGTAAAAAAAATAAATCGTCGGTAGACAAATTTAAACGATTGTAGACAAATCGTATAAAAAAAATAAACGATCGTGTAGACAAATCTAAACGATCGTATAAAAAAAATAAATAATCGTATAACAAAAAAAATTTTAAAAATCATTTAGTCAAATCTAGACGATTGTGTACCAAGTTTTGAAAAAAAAAATCATTTAGATTTGGGTCCCCAAATCTAAATGATCGTGTAACCAAATTTTAATGTAAACCAAATTACACGATTTTCAATTAAATTGTAACCATATCTAAACAATCGTGTACCAAACAATAGTCAAATCTAAACGATCGCAAATATATTATGCGTGCTTTGTTAACAGCGTAGTTGACGAGGTATTTTTTGTATTTTATACTGTGGGCTCTAGGCTTTTTCCATTTTTGGAATTGTTCTATATAATGTAAATATTTTGTTGCTTTTTTTTTATATTTTTGAAAAGTCCCCTTAAATAAATATATATGTTTATATTTTGGTGAGAGAATAATAACAATAATAAAGAAGTATTATTATTATTATTATTATTATTATTATTATTATTATTATTAATGATTACAGATGCCTAAGATTTTGTGTATTTAAGAAAATTATTGAGAAAAGATAATCAGAATATATATCCTAAAAGGAAAAGAATATAATAACAATAAATATTATTGTTGTTATTTGGGCTTATAAACGACATTGGAATGCTTAAGTTGGAAAGAAAAGAAAAAAGAAAAAAGTTTTTAATCTTCTTCACTAAGATAACCCTCTGCCACCGCCGCCTCACTAGTCTTAGTTATGATTGGTCTTTTTGGCAAAGTTTGAAGATTTAAAGTGATGAATTTTCCTATCAAGAATAAGAGAATTTTTCAACCTCCATTTGAGTAACCTTGGTAATATAAGAAAATTAAATTAATAATTTGTTTATTTAATTTTAGATCCAATTGGGGTTTCTTTAAAGGTTCAATTGGCTAATTTTTAAAGATTTAATCTTAGATATTTCCCAATTGGGGTTGAATTGGTTTCAAACCTATTTTTTTTTTAAGTTAATTAATTTGGGAGAATTTTTTGATGATAGCCAATTGCTAATTTTATTCATTAAGATACCGAAGTATCCTTTTATGATTAAGATCAAATTAATTGGAGATTTTTTACTATCACATAAGGAGTACTTTGTTTGGCTAGAATCTCTAGGTAAGATATTCTCCTACTAGACTTCCAAACTGAAGTTAAGAGCTTGCATGTAATTTTTCATTATGCATTGATGTAGCTAAAATGCATAATGTATTGATGTTGATGATTAATATTTATGATTTATATTATGTTGATGATGACGACTAATTTTCATTGATGATGATGCATGATATATTAATCACATGATTAAGGACGTTATGATTAATATTCATGCCATGTTATAATGTTTATGATATACCACACATGCTATGGATGAGTGTGCTGTTACCTTTGTCTATTAGAGTCGTATTCGTATGGATGTCCCTTGGGATCACCACCTTTTTATGACTGGATGGTTCGATGGGACCACCAGTTTGTCATGATATGTTATGTACATGAGTGGTCTGACGGGGTCACTTACAGCCCGATTGTCTTAAGTGTTCCTTCGGGTTCACTGAAGACCAGTTTGTTCTAGGTATTTCTTCGGGTCACCGAAGACTAGTTTTGTCCTAGGTGTTCCTTTGGGTTTACCGAAGATCAGATGTGTTCTTATGGGATCACTAGATTGCGTGTGTTTGGAAACATGCCAGTTTATAGGTACTTCCTTACGAGATCCTAATGGAAAGTTAACAGATACCTAACGGGACTGGTAGTGGGTCCCTTACTGAGTATATGTTTATACTCACACTTTTTTTATGTTTAATATTTCAGGAAGAGGTAAAGGTAAAGAAAAGCTAGCGAGTGACAAAAGGGGCCCGTGACATGCCATAGGGACTCAGTTTTGCTTTCGCGTCTATATATCAATGTTTTAGTATTATGATTTTAATGAAAATTTAATCTTCCTCTTTTCAAGAAAGTGTCTATTGTTATTGTTTCTTTTTAGTAATGACCTCAACTTAATATAAAGAGTTGAGTAGTTACATTTTATTAATAATTACCACTTATAGAAATCATTAAAAGCATGATGCTTACCCTAAAACCATATTAGCACTACCTCTGCATTCGTAGAATGGGTGAAAGATTATAATGCAATGCTCATTATATTATCTAGAGATCAATTTTCCTGTTGATTTTGGGATCTCCAGTCAACTAGGTTGGGTTGCCTCTCTAGTTAACTTCATATGATAGGTTTTAATCCCATTCTTTTTTATGAACTTTCAACCAACTCCCTAGTTAAGCCTTCAGTAAGTGGATCCACAATATTATCTTTTGACCTCACAAAGTCAATTGTGATAATTCCACTAGAGAGTAGTTGTCTGATTGTATTATGTCTTCGTCGTATATGTTGAGACTTACCATTATACATAATATTTCGTGCCCTTCCAATAGCTACCTGGCTATCACTATGCATCGGTTTAGACTAGTGGGAAACACCTTCTAAAAAATTTCGAAGCCATTATGCTTCTTCTTTAGTCTTGTCTAAAGCTATAAATTTAGATTCCATTGTGGATCGTGCTATACATGTTTGTTTGGAAGATTTCCAAGATACAACCCCACCTTCAAGGGTAAAAATGTAACCACTTGTGGATTTGGAGTCTTTAGTGCTCGATATCCAGTTGGCATCACTATAACCTTTAAGTACAATAGGATATTGAGTATAGTATAATACATAATTTATAGTATTCTTTAAGAATCCCAAAATTCCAAAGATAGCTTTCCAATGATCTTGACCTGGATTACTTGTATAGCGACTTAACTTGCTTACAATATACGCTATATCAAGATGTGTACAACTCATGATGTACATTAAGTTACCAATGATGCATGAGTATTCTAATTGTGCTATACTATCTCCATTATTTTTTACCTAGATTGAGACTAGCATCAATTGGGGTCTTTGCAATCATAATGCCATGTTTTTTATATTTCTTCAGTATTTTATCAACATAATGTGATTGAGATAGCTTTAATCCTTGTGAGGTTCTAGAAATTTTAATACCTAGAATAACATATGCGACACCCGTGTCATATTGCTACCTATAATTAGCGTATCATCAACATACAAGCATACAATGCCATGACAATTCTAATTGCTTTTGACATATACACATTTGTCACATTCATTGATTTTAAATTTATTGGCCACATTACACTGTCAAATTTTTCATGCCATTGTTTTGGTGCTTGTTTTAGTCAATTAAGAGACCTAATTAATTTGCAAACTTTCTTTTCTTGACTGGGGGAAACAAACCCTCCAGATTGTTGCACGTAGATTTCTTCATCTAACTCACCATTTAAAAATATCATTTTGACATTCATCTGATGTATCTCAAATCCATGCAAAATTGATATTGATATGTGCGAAAGGAAGTAATTCTAGTGACTAGTGCATATGTATCAAAATTTTCAAGTCCTTCTTGTTGCTTGTAACCTTTAGCGACAAGTCTTGCAACTAAGTGGTTTACTTCCTAATGGAAGATCGAGTAGCTCTCAAGTATGGTTATGCATAATAGACTCAATTTCACTATTCACATCCTCTTTCCAATATGGAGCTTCTAGAAAGGACATGACCTCTTTAAATGTTTGAGGTTCGTTTTCTAATAAATATGTTAAAAAAGCTGGCCCAAATGATTTTGAGATCCTCATCCTTTTACTTCGTCTGAGTTCCTCATCCTTTTACTTCATCTGAGTTCCTCATCCTTATTTAACTCAACATTTGATCTATTATGAGATTCACTCGTTACAACATCAATAGAACATTTTTGTAACCTTGCTTCACAAGACATTTTATGTGCAAAAACATTCTCAAAGAATGTTGCATTCCTTGATTACATGATTGTATTAACATGTATATTTGAAATATCTGATTTATGAACTAGAAATCGATATGCACAACTGTTACTAGCATAACCAATGAATATGCAATCAATAGTTTTTGGTCCTATTTTAACCATTTTAGGTTTAGGCACGACAAACTTTGCTAGGCACCCCCACACTTTTAAGAATTTATATGAATGTTTTCTGCATTTCCATTTTTCATAAGGAATATTTTGTAACTTCTTATGAGGTATTCTATTTAATATGTAATTTGTTGTCTACAGAGTTTCTCCCCACAAATTTTGGGGTAAAACTGAACTTATAAACATTGTGCATTCATCATTTTCTTAAGTGTTTGATTTTTCCGTTCAACAATTCCATTGGATTGAGGTGAGTAAGGAGCAGTAGTTTGGTGAATAATGCCATGTTCTGAACAAAATTGTTCAAAAGGAGGACCATATTCACCACCTCGATCACTTTTTATTATCTTAATTTTTGTGCTAAGTTGATTTTCAACCTCTTCTTTATAAAGTTTAAACATTTCAATTGCCTCATCTTTGCTTTTCAGTAGATAAATGTAACATTATCATGTGCAATCATCTATAAAAGTAATAAAATACTTTTTCTCACATCTAGTTTGCACAAATTTCAAGTCACAAATATCACTATGAATTAACTCTAAAGATTTGGTAATTCTCTCAATTGAATGAAAAGGTGCTTTAGTCATTTTTATTCCACACACACCTCACATCTATAATTTGCATCAAAAGTGAATTTTGGAATCAAGTTCATATTAATTAGCCTACGCAAAGAATTGAAATTGATATGTCCTAGTCTGCCATGCCAAACAAATGACTTAACAATATAAGCAAAAGTAGATACTTTCTTATTAATAATACTTTTAGGTACAATTGTGAGTACATTTAATTTAAAGAGACAATCACTCATATAACCCTTTTCAATATACATCTCATTCTTGGCAAGTACAAATTTATAATATACAAAGACTAACTTTAAGCCATTCTTACTAAGCAATGAACAAGAAACTAAGTTCTTGTGAATATCATGAACGTGAAGTACATTGTTGAGAGTGAGTTCCTTGCCAAAGGTCATCTTGAGAATCACTTTTCCTTATCCCTTAACCTTTGAAGTAGAGGAGTTACCTATAAATAATTGTTCTTTACTAGAGATTGGCACATATGATATGAACATATTCTTGTTGGCATAAATATGACGAGTAGCCTCAATGTCTACCCACCATTCCTTAGAATTACACACCATGTTGCATTCTGAAATGACTGCACAAAGGTATCTGCAATACTATTTGATACTTCATTAACTTCTGTGATATGAACGTGAGCATGTTTTTTCTGAATGTTCTTTGGCTTACGATAATCCTTAGATTAATGTACCATTTTATTGCAGTTGAAGCACTTGCCATTGAACTTTTTTGTGAATCGCAGTTTTTATTTGAACCTTCACCAGAAAACTTCCTTTTTTTGTTACTTTGGTCTATTTTCCACAATTTGGCCTCGGGATCTATTGTACTATCCATAGTACATTTTTTTGCCTTTCTATTTTTCTCTTCAATCCTAAAGTGAACTGCAAGTTCCTCAAGTTTTATCTCTTTGTGTTTATGCTTAAAATAATTTTTGAAGTCCTTCTATGAGGGTGACAAGTTTTCAAATATTTTGATGCTACCTAAAAAGACTCACTCAAAATCATATTCTCAGCATGTATATCATGTATAATTCCCTGGATTTTCCGAACCTGATTAATTATAGTTTTGGAGTCCACCATTTTGTAATCTAGAAATTTTCCAACAATAAATTTCTTTGCACCAGCAACTTGAGTTTTGTACTTCTTCTTCAATGAATTCCATATAATTTTTTGTTGAATCAACACTATTGTACACATTGTACAGTGTATTGTCTAATCCATTCAAATGTAATTCTTGCAAAGATATTCTGCATGTTTCCATGCATCAACTGCAAGTTTCTTTTCTTTGTCAGTTGCTCTTTTAGGTAAAATGGGAGCATCCTCTGTGAGAAACTTTGCCAAATTTAAAGTGGTAAGATAGAACAACATCTTTTTGTTTCCAATGTTTGAAATCAACACCACCAAAATTTTCAGGTTTCTTCCCATGGGCAACACCACTTATAGGAACTAAATTAAAGTTTGTTGAAGTTATATCTTCAAAACAAGATAAATGTAAAACAAGTAATTAAAGAAAAACTCTCACATACAAACTAATGTAGAGAAAAAAAAATTGAAACACTGAATGAATATGCTATTGTGATATCAAATAAGAAAATCTAGACAATATATATATATATATATATATATATATATACAGGGGTCTTTTAAAAAATATAACAAAGCGGTAAAATATTTACACTATATAGACCAATTTCGAAAACGGAAAAAGTCCGGAGGCCCATCGTGTAAAATACAAAAAATGCCCCGTCAACCATGTCGTCAACAACGCGCGCATAATATATTTGCGATTATTTAGATTTGGTTATTGTTTGGTACGCGATCGTTTAAATATGACTATAATTTCTCTTTTCAATTCTATCGTTTAATTTTGTTACACGATCGTTTAATTTGGTTACATTTAAATTTAGTTACATGATCGTTTAGATTTGGGGACCCAAATCTAAACGATTGTTTTTTCAAAATTTGGTACATGATTTTTTAAATTCTTTCTGTACACGATCGTTTACTTTTTTTTTACACGATCGTTTACATTTGGCTACTCCAATCTAAATGGTTCTTTTTCAAGATTCTTTATACATGATCCTTTATTTTTTCTGTACGATCGTTTACTTTTTTTACAAGATCGTTTACATTTGGCTACTCTAATCTAAATGATTTTTTTTAAAGATTCTTTATACACAATCTTTTATTTTTTTTACACGATCGTTTACTTTTTTTACACGATCGTTTGCATTTGGTTACTTCAATCTAAATGATTTTTTTCAAGATTCTCTATACACTATCTTTTATTTTTTTTACACAATCGTTTACTTTTTTTACACGATCGTTTACATTTGGCTACTCCAATCTAAATGATTTTTTTTCAAAATTCTTTATACACGATCTTTCAGATTTTGCTATTTTTTTGTATACGGTTGTTTAGATTTGGTTATCCCGAAGGACACCCATGCAGGTACGACTCTAATAGGATAAGCTAACATGCACCCTAACCATAGCATACACGTAACATAGCATCATCACGTCATCATGTCAAATCATATCATCATGTCATGTCATATCGTATCACGTCATCAGATCATCATGTCATATCATATCCTTATTAATTACCATGCCCTTGTACAATTTAGTTATCAATATGCACAACTCAAGAATAAATGCGACCTCTTAATTCCACTCCTAAGTCTAGTAGTAGAATCTCTTACCTGGAGATTAGCTCAACGAGTTCTAACTGCAAAGTCACGCTTTCCGAGCAACGAGGTCCTAAATGTTTAGAAAATGCCAAATTTCATAACTTAATCACCAAACGACCAAAGATCCAAAAAATTCAGTTGAAATAACTTACCCTAGGTCGAGGTTGCAACGCTTGAGCCCTTAACTGAAGAAATCTCACGCTCCTAAACTCAATTGGTCCAATATGCTCCTTAAGGGAAATAATTTAATTTAATCCAAATTAAATTATTTAGGTTAAAAAATTACGTCTTTGCTGGAAATGCCAAAAACCCAATCAACTTACCAAAAATAGGTGGGAAAGAACCAAAAATAGGCTTGGCGGCTCAAAATTGGTTGGCGGCTCGGTTAGGAGTAGAGAATTCGGCTCAGGTAGATGCGCACGGCTTCGGGCGAACGTGCACGGCTCGCATGCATGCTCGGCTGGGGGCGGCTTGACTTCCTCGTACGCGGCTTGTAGGGACGCGCGTGCGGCTGGCAGCTGGCTGCTCGGCTTCACGTGAGCGCACAGACGGTTGGAGGCGCGGGTTAGGTTCTCGGGTCGAAGGTGCGGGTCGGGTTTGGTTTTCCAGAGAGAGGTGCGGGTCGGAACGAATGGAATCGCTTGCAAAAGACGGCCGGCGCGACAGACTACGACGGGCGACTTGCCGACTGCTGTTTGGCAGTGGGCGAATACGGGACGGAGACAGATGGCGAAAAGCGGGTGGCGGATGGCGAGTCGGTGCGATTGAAGACGAAGGTTGCCGATTTTCCTTGCGACGGCGAGCGACGGAACGACGTGGCTTCGACTCGGATCTGCGAATGGGGAAGGCGTACAGACCAACTAGGCGGCTACTCACACCACGGCATTCGTCGGCGGCGACGGCTGGAGGAAGAGCAAAATTTAGGGTTTCTTCTTCTTTTCTCTTTCTCTTTTTTTTTTTCCTTTTTTTTGCACGGATCCCTATGCCTATTTAAACACCAATAGAATACCCACATAAAATTCTCTTTCCTTTTCCTTATATTAAATCAAAACAACAAATCCTCTCTCTCCTCAAATAAATCTCACCAAGACTCCCTTTTTATCTTCTTTTAATTTTTTTTCAAATAAATCACATAATCTCCCTCCTCAACCAACCAATTATCTTTAACTACAAACAATATCTCTACCAATTTTTGTTATCCAAACAAAATAATTATATTCCTCAAAACTTAATTAATTACACAACCAAAAATTTCATTAATCAAGTTTCCTCAAATACATCTAATTAACACAACTCCTAAGCACCACACCATAGGTATTTCCTTAATGTCTAACAAAATCACATAATCACAAATCAAATAATATTAAACATCCAAAATTTTGGGGCGTTACAATCTTCCCTCCTTTGAAAAACTTTCGTCCTTGAAAGTTCTAATCCTCGAACAGCTCGGGGTACTGAGCTCTCATGTCCTCTTCTCTCTCCCATGTGGCCTCTTCAACTCCGTGGTTTTGTCAAAGAACCTTGACCAGTGCAATTCCTCGATTACGGAGCCTCTTGACCTCCCTTGCCAAAATCTCAATAGGTTGCTCCTCGTAGCTTAAGTTCTCATTAATTTGCAATGGTTCGAAGTCAACTACATGCGTCGGGTCTGCGACATACTTCCTCAGCATGGAGACATGGAATACATCATGTACAGAAGAAAATGATGGGGGCAACGCCAAACGGTAAGCTACAGGACCAATCCGCTCCAGTATCTCAAATGGCCCTACAAAACGTGGACTTAGCTTCCCCTTCTTCTCGAACCTCAGAACACCCTTCATAGGTGCTACCTTCAGAAAAACCATGTCTACCACATCAAACTCGAGGTCCTTACACTGTACATCAACATAACTCTTTTGTCTGCTCTGTGTTGTCAACATACAAACTCTAATCTTCTGTACGGCTGCATTGGTGATCTGCACTAACTTAGGGCCTAACAGGCTCTGTTCACCTACCTCTCCCCAACAAACAAGAGATCTGCAACACCTACCATATAGAGCTTCAAACGGCACCATGCCAATGGTGGCCTGATAACTGTTATTATAGGCAAACTCCATTAAATGCAAATGTGAGTTCCAACTCCCTGAAAATTCTAGCACACAGGCTCGCAACATGTCCTCTAAAATCTGGTTCAACCTCTCTATCTGACCATCAGTCTGATGATGAAAAGTTGTACTAAAGTCTAACCTCGTGCCCAATGCAAGCTGAAGTCCTTTCTAGAACTTCGATGTGAAACGAGCATCTCTGTAAGAAACGATAGATACAGGTACTCCATGCAGTCTCACTACCTCGATGATATATAATTGTCTCCACTTACTGGCAATGTAAGTGGATTTCCCTGGAACAAAGTGGGCTGACTTCGTGAGTCTGTCAACAATAACCCAAATGATTGTATAGCCCTTTAGAGTCCTGGGCAGTCCTGTAATGAAGTCCATCGAAACGCTCTCCCATTTCCAGCCTGGCACAGTCAAGGGTTGCAGCAACCCTGCTGGCCTCGGTCTAGGTGCCTTCACCTGCTGGCACACCAAACATCTACTGACAAAGTCTGCCACTTCTCTTTTCATGTTCCTCCACCAATAGACACACCTCAAGTCTTGGTACATCTTTATACTTCCAGGGTGCATAGTAAATGAAGAACTATGAGCCTCGGTCAAAAGCTCTGTCTTGACTGCACTGTCTTCTGGCACGCACAAACGTCCTTCAAACGTAAGGCCATCGTCAGAGGATATGGAGAAATCCTCACCTTGCCCTGTCTCTACCAAAACGACACTTCTCGACCAGATAAGAATCATTTAGCTAGCAACAATAATCCTCTGTCTCAAGGTGGGTTGCACTGACAACTGAGCCAACTGTGAGGTGACTTCCCCTACTGCGACTGCAATCTCGGCTCTCTCAAAATCTCTGAGTAAGGGAGCTTACTTGGTGATAAGCGCTGCTGAATGTGCAACCTTCCTACTCAGCACATTAACTACTACATTTGCCTTACCTGGGTGATACAGAATCTTGCAGTCATAATCCTTCACCAACTCAAGCCATCTTCTCTGTCTCATGTTTAACTCCTTCTGGGTGAAGAAGTACTTTAGGCTCTTATGGTCAGTGAAAATCTGTATCTTCTCACCGTATAGGTAATGTCTCCATATCTTCAGTGCAAAAACCATTGCTGCCAATTCTAGGCCGTGAGTAGGGTAGTTCTGTTCATGACTCTTCAACTGGCGAGAGGCATAAGCAACTACCTTACCCTGCTGCATCACAACACAACCCAGTTTTTTCTTTGAGGCATCACTGTAGATCACGAAACTTTCAGATCCATCTGGCACTGTCAGGACTGGTGCAGACACAAGCTTCTGCTTAAGTTCCTGGAAGCTACTCTCACAAGCTGGGCTCCAAGCAAAAGAAGTCCCCTTCCTGGTCAACTGAGTCAAGGGACTGGCTATGCGAGTGAAGTCTTCCATGAACCTCCTGTAGTAACCTGCTAAACCCAGGAAACTACGAATCTCGCTAACTGTAGACGGTCGAAAACAACTAGTAACCGCTTCGATCTTTGCTGGGTCCACGAAAACTCTCTCACTGGAAACCACGTGGCCGAGAAAAGTCACCTTCTTCAGCCAGAACTCACACTTGGAGAACTTGGCGTACAACTTATTAGCTCGAAGGGTCTCCAAAACCTGGTGCAAATGCTTCTCATGCTCAGCCTTAGTCTTGGAGTAAATCAAAATATCGTCAATGAAAACTATGACAAACGTGTCTAAGAAATCCTTAAACCCCTGTTCATCAAGTCCATAAATACCGCAGAAGCATTAGTCAAACCAAGAGACATCACAATGAACTCGTAATGCCCGTATCTGGAACGGAAAGTGGTCTTAGGAATATCACTATCCCTGATCCTCAACTGGTGATAGCCTGATCGCAGGTCGATCTTAGAAAAGACTGTGGCTTCTTGCAGCTGATCGAACAAATCATCAATCCTGGACAAGGGGTAGCAGTTCTTGACTATTACCTTGTTCAGCTCTCTGTAGTCAATGCAAAGGCGCATCGGCCCATTCTTCTTCTTCACAAACAACACTGGTGCTCCCCAAGGTGACACACTAGGTCAAATGAAACCCTTGTCCAGCAACTCCTGCAGCTGTACCTTCAGCTCCTTTAGCTCAGCTGGAGCCATTCAAGGGGCCCTCGAGATAGGAGCAGTGTCTGGCTCTAACTCGATGGCGAAGTCTATCTCCCTGGGAGGCGGAAGTCCTGGAAGCTCGTCGGGGAAAACATCGGAATACTCACTTACCACTGGTTCGGAGGACAGGAAAACTTCTGGTTCTCTGGTATCTACCACGCTTGCCAAGATGCTCCAGGTACCCTGGCTGAGTAGTTTGCTAGCCTTCATAGCTGAGATGGCCTTGGGTACACATACGATTCCTGCCCCCTTAAATTTGAAACTAGTCCCAAAGGGAAGGTTAAAAACGACTTCCTTACGAAAACAGTCTATACTTGCATGGTTAGCAGACAGCCAATCCATGCCTAGGATTACATCGAAATTTTGCATGTCTAACACTAGTAAGGTCACATCTAACCTCTGGTTTGCTATCTCCACTTGACATGCCTTTATCTTTTCTTTAGACAACAAAACCTCCCCAGATGGAGTAGAAACAGACAAAATACCATTCAACGGTTCTACCTCTAAACCAACATGCAGAACGAACACAGAGGATATGAACGAATGGGATGACCCAGAGTTAAACAGCACAAAAGCATAGTGTCCCAAGATTGGGAGCGTACTTGTCACGACTGTACCAGCTCGCTCGGTCTCTTGACGGGTAGTGGCAAAAACTCTTCCCTGTTGGGAAGTGGGAGGCTGGTGCGGGGTAGTCTCAATGGGTTTCCGAGGGCAAGCGTCAGCGGTATGTCCTGGTTGCCTGCACCTGAAGCAAACTCGGCTCCTGGCCAAGCAACGACCTCCATGAGCTCTCCCACAGCTAGGACAAACGGGTAGCTCCCTCAAGGTTCTCCCGGCTGCTTCAAGCTCCCGACGATGCCGCTAGAATACACCTCCTGACCTCAGATTCTGCTGCAGTGTCAAGTCAGGTTGCGACTCCACCTTCCTCTTCTGTCCAAGGGCTGACCCTCTGCCGGTAGCCTTAGACGGATCAGCTCTCTCATGCAAGCTCAAATCTAGCGCCAAGCGTCAAGCATCAACATGAGTGGTTGGTCTGAAGGCTCGAACAATACCCTAGAGGTCTAGTCTGAGACCTCTGGCAAACTTCTCGATCCTGGCCTCCTCATCCTTCACTACATCAGGGGTAAAACGGGACAACATGTCAAACTCAGCGTCGTACTGCTCCACAGTCATGTCCCCTTGTTCCAAGTTCAGGAACTCTTGCTGCTATGCGTACTTTACGTTGGCAGAAAAGAACTTAGCATAGAAGCTCTCCTTGAAGTGCTCCCAGGTTATCTTGTTGACATCTTCACCCAGCATCCTCTCAGCAGTCTCCCACCACGCGGTGTCTCTGTCCTCCAGGAAGAAAACTGCGCACTTAACCTTCTGGTCCTCAGGGCATTTCATGTACCTAAAGATCTTCTCTATAGAGGTCAGCCACATCTAGGCCTTGGTGGGGTTGTCCATGGATCCGTCAAACGTTTTAGGATTGTATTTCCTAAAGTCTCTTAGGTGTTTGGCCTCAGCCGACAGTTGAACCGGCGCGGGCTGAGCTCCCACAGAGGCTGGAGGAGGGACAGTCTGGGCCTGAACAGGGGCGGCCTAGGTCTGCTGGGAAGCGAGAAAAGGTGCTAAAGCAGCCTGTAGCATGTCTTGATATCGCTGCTTCATTGCAGCGAGATCCACCTAGGTGACAGGTGCGTTAGGGTTGGTTGCCCGCACAGTAGGTTGCTCCTCTGGCTGGATACGTCCAGCTCCTCTGCCTCTCCTACCACCCCTCGACGGGCACCTCTACGCGGCAGCATCTTTTCCTGAAGTTTCACCAGAAGAAACTTTTCACAAACAACACCTATACTAACTATACTCATTTTATTCAGGTAAGATTGTAACCATAACATTTAGCAAAGTCTTAAAACATACCTGGCGAGTGACGAAGGACCGTATAGCCATAGGGGTAAAATAAAACAAAATAAAACAAAGACTTACATCGTAAGTCAGTCTACATAACCTAAACATAGGCTCTGATACCAACTGTAGCAACCAAACTCCTTATACTAAGTCGAAGTCATTACTAATTTTAAAAGACAAATAAAATTTGTAAAGTTTGGATAAAATGAAACAAAACCTCAAAATTTTTATTTAAAAGCCTAATCAAAACTAATCAAAAGTAATTTGAGATATGTATAAAAATAAAATCCTAACTCGGGCCCTATCTAAATTTAAAGAAATAAAATAACAAATAAGGAATAAATTAAAATGCAAACATTTAAGGTCTGAACTCGGATACAAAGCAGAAGCAAGAGATCCCTATGGCTCGCCACGGCCACTTCTGGTCGCTCGCCAGCTTGCCCTTGCCCTTACCTCTGCCCTTACCTGAAAATCGAAATGGAAAGAGTGAGTATAAAATACTCAGTAGGGGACCCACTACTAGTCCCGCTAGGTGCCTGTTAACTTCCTATTAGAGTTCTGAAAATGGTACCCAACAACTGGCACGTTCCCGAACACGTGCAACATGTGATCCCGTAGGAACAAAATCTGGTCTTCGGTGAACCTAAAGGAACACCTAGGACAAACTGGTCTGTAGCGTACCCGGAGGAAACACTAAGACAATCGGGCTGCGAGCAATCTCGTCGAATCACTTGAATCATGTATATATCAATGCCAGACTGGCAGTCCCATCGGACTACGCAGTCCTAAATAGGTGGTGATTCTGAAGGACACCCATGCAGGTACGACTCTAATAGGATAAACTAACATGCACCCTAACCATAGCATACACGTAACATAGCATCATCACGTCATCATGTCAAATCATATCATCATGTCATGTCATATCGTATCAAATCATCAGATCATCATGTCATATCATATCCTCATTAATTACCATGCCATTGTACAATTTAGTTATCAATATGCACAACTCAAGAATAAATGCGACCTCTTAATTCCACTCCTAGGTCTAGTAGTAGAATCTCTTACCTGGAGATTAGCTCAACGAGTTTTAACCGCAAAGTCACGCTTTTCAAGCAGCGAGGTCCTAAATGTTTAGAAAACGCCAAATTTCATAACTTAATCACCAAACGACCAAAGATCCAAAAAATTCAGTTGAAATAACTTACCCTAGGTCGAGGTTGCAACGCTTGAGCCCTTAACTGAAGAAATCCCACGCTCCTAAACTCAATTGGTCCAATATGTTCCTTAAGGGAAATAATTTAATTTAATCCAAATTAAATTATTTAGGTTAAAAAATTACGTCTTTGCTGGGAATGCCAAAAACCCAATCAACTTACCAAAAATAGGTGGGAAAGAACCAAAAATAGGCTTGACGACTCGGCTGGGATTAAAGAATTCGGCTCGGGCAAATGCGCACGGCTTCAGGGGAACGCGCACGGCTCGCGTGCGTGCTCGGCTGGGGGCGACTCGGCTTCCTCATGCGTGGCTTGCAGGGACGTGCGTTCGGCTGGCAGCTGGCGACTCGACTTCAAGCGAGCGCACAGAGGACTAGAGGCACGAAGCAGCTGGAGGCGCGGGTCGGGTTCGGTTTTGCAGAGAGAGGCGCGGGTCGGGACGACTGAAACCGCTCGCAAAAGACGGTCGACGCGACAGACTACGACAGGTGACTTGCCGACTGCTATTCGATGGTGGCTAGCGAAGACGGGACGGAGACGGACGGCAAAAAACAGGCGGCAGATGGCGAGTCGGCGCGGCTGAAGACGAAGGTTGTCGATTTGCCTTGCGACGGGACGGCGTGGCTTCGACTCGGATCTGTGAATTGGGAAGGCGTACGGACCGACTCGAAGGCTACTCACACCACGACGTTCGTCGACGGCGGCAGCGGCTAGAGGAAGAGGAAAATTTAGGGTTTCTTCTTCTTTTCTCTTTCTTTTTTTTCCTTTCTTTTGCACGAATCCCTATGCCTATTTAAACACTAATAGAATACCCACATAAAATTCTCTTTCCTTTTCCTTATATTAAATCAAAACAACAAATCCTCTCTCTCCTCAAATAAATCTCACCAAAACTCCCTTTTTATCTTCTTTTAAATTTTTCCCAAATAAATCACGTAATCTCCCTCCTCAACCAACCAATCATCTTTAACTACAAACAATATCTTTAACAATTTTTATTATCCAAGCAAAATAATTATATTCCTCAAAACTTAATTAATTACACAACCAAAAATTTCATTAATCAAGTTTCCTCAAATACATCCAATTAACACAACTCCCAAGCACCACCCCTTAGGTATTTCCTTAATGTCTAACAAAATCACATAATCACAAATCAAATAATATTAAACATCCAAAATTTTGGGGCGTTACAATAACCTTGTCACCATGTATACTATTGTCCATCATTAGGGTGAGCAAGGCACAATAGTGATTATTTGGTTCTACAACCATTGATAAACATGTGTGATTATTCGTAACAAAAAGAATATTTATTTTGTATCCTTTTCCTTTTCCCGTTCTTCTCTCTATCCTTTGTGTGCTTTTAAGTTGCAAGTGTCAAAATGGGTTAGTTGCTAGGGTCATCGAAATGAGTTTGTGCCAGTTGAGTAAAAGTTTTCTATTGGAGATGCAGATTCTCGTTAAAGAGAGGAAAATAGATAAGAGAGATCAAGAGAGATTTATGAATTTTGATCGAAAGTTTAGTTGGAATTCATGATTTTTTTTTCTAGCGAGATTTGATTCGTTGATTATTTTTACTCTTTTTTTTTTTTTTAAAACCAAATAATTGTTCTTTTCTTACTGCAATAAATCATCAAAATTTTAGTGATATACAACTTTTTTAAAGAAGAATTATTGTAAATAGCGAAACAAAACTTTAAGTTATAGACACGGATAGGAATCTATTATTAGTGAGCTTCGACAGTCGTCTCGAGGTCAAAAATACTCACAATAACTAACCCACAACCAAATGACATCAATTTGTCCTCTGAAGTGTTGACCGATCAATAACAGAGAATCTATAAACCATCCAATCGATGCCTTTTCTATAGGAAGCATTATCAGAAATAGTGCAAATGAAGTTTCACCATAAAAAACTAGCACTACTTTTGAAAAGTTATTCAAATACTTTTTTAGTTAAAGATTTATTTATTTTTAACTTATCTATTGTTCCAGGTTCTTCTCGGTGCATCTCGCCACATTACCCACCGATTTTCTATTTTTTTTTATGTAATCCTTCCAAATCTTATGTGTTCAAACCTTTAGCAAATTTATGTTTCACAAAATTATATGAATTGCTAAAATTTAAAATGAGGTTTTGATTATCAAAATATAATTTTCAGATTGATTCAACATTTTTTAATTTTGAAAAAGATGCATATAAGATTTGAGATATATGTACTATTTCACTGAAAAGTTCAAACATAACAAAATCTGATGTTTAATATGTCTATGATTTCACCCGTGATATAGATGTAACGAGTAGATTCAAATAAGTGGAAAGTTAGAAAAAAATGAAAATTTTAATTAAATCTGTGTACGTATCACACTGGAGATGGACAGAAGAAAAGTATTTAAACGACTTTTATAAATGTTTGCTAGGTAAAACCTTAAATGAGTTATTTTTTGCCATTTTTACATTGTTATTGAATCGGAAGTTCTAATTGTTACAATTTTTTACCTTAAATGTGTTGTGAATGCAAAAATGGGAAATTTGCATAGGTAGTCTAAAACAAAAGATACAAATGAAAAGTGGGTACTTTTTTTAAAACGAATGAAAAATTGGCTTTTACTTATGTAATTATGGTGTAAATTTACTACTTTGACCTTAAATGCTTTCTTCTTCAATTTACCACTTTGACCTTAAATGCTTTCTCTTCTTTTTTTTCTGTCTTTTTTCTTCATTTCTTCTTTTCCTCTTCTTTTTAACAATTCTTTTCTTCACTTCTTTTTTTTTTTTTTTTAATTTTGCATTACTTGTTTATTTTTTTATATATATTTTTCTTTTGTCTTATTTCTGAAGTTCTTTTTTCGTTTTTGTATCATTTCTACTCTTCCTCTTTATTCCTTATATATATATATATATATTTCTTTAAGAATCAAGCATTGAGTGATAAATATAAATAACATAAATAAAACATAGAACATCAAATATTGAGCATTGAACATCAAGCATAAAGTAGCTTAGTATCGAGGATCAAGTATTTGGTATACAACATAGAGCATTTAATATAAAGCATAGAGCATCAAGTATCAAGCATCGAGTAGCAAGGATCAAATGCACATATGATTTTTAGGGACGAATTAGTAAATTAACGAGGTGTAAAGTAAGATCAAGACCATTTTTCATTCACTCTTGAAAATTGTTCATTTTTTGTTTGGGTACCTAAATGGAGCAATCACATGAAATTTTAAGAATTAGCACACTTTTGGTTTTACATTTCAAAAGTAGTACACTTTAAAAAAACTCGTAATTTTGTTTTTCTCAGTCAATCTCAATCATTCTCGACACTGAGATTATTCACAAATTTTTAAAAACTCTTTTAACGTAATTTATCGGTCCATCTCAACTAAGATCAGTCCTGAGATGTGTTTTTGTTTTTAAATTTTAAAATAAAGGATTTTATCAAATGACCAAAATACCCTTGGAAGCCTGAACGTTAGGTATTCTCATGAAACCATAAACCCTAAACACTATGCTAGCTCATTTCGGTCGAGACTAGATGAGTTTGCTCTTAAAATTGAAGACATTTCCTTGATTTTTGCTCCATAAAATTTCAAGAAGTCGTCCTTGAACTTCAATCTATGGTGGTGAATTACTTTGAAGGATTCCATTAGTTTATGGTTTAGTTTTTAGTTTATGTTATAGCGCTTTCTGTGAAATCAGATGCAGATGAGATGTTTTGTACTTAGTTTTCTATTGTAGTTTAATGTAGAACTAAATTTTAAGTTAATGTAGGTGGTTTTGTTCTATGAATCTTGACAATTTCATTAATCCGAGCCCGTGCAGATAAGGAAAGATCGATGAAATTGACCCAAGACTTGTTGAAGGAGTCCCGAGATTTGTTGTTTTGACATGCATTTTGTCGAGTAATCTTAGGGACGATTTCGCCCAAGATCGGATCGAGATACATCACATAATGCATGTAAAACCCTTTTCTTGTGCCATCTCGGTGCAATGTTGCTTTAGTTCAATTGGAAATTCATGTGTTTTTGTTGGAATTCATGTCTTAAAACTCATAATTTGTAATTCAAAATCATATTCTATTTAATAAATTCATGTTTTTGCCTTTTATGCTAAATATTTCAGTATCAAAGACAAATTTTGCTTCAATTGGTCTTAACTTAAATAAATTGTTTATAAGTACAACAGAACAAAACTGAATACTTTTTATAGAAATATGAACATTTCATTTGATTTCAAAAATATTTTATACATTTGTTCTAAAATACAGGAGAGAGATATTAAATTTCTCAACTTCTTGAGAAGTATACAAAACAACGTTAAGTATAAAATATCTATCTAAATAACTTCAGATCTCCCACTGCTTCAGCCAAGACAACCTCTTTTGTTCCAAACTTTGAGGATGATCTCGCCTTCTATAAGCTTTTCTAGAACTAGTTTCCTTGTGCTTCCTTTTCAGCTTTCTTCTCAGTAAGGTACTTCGAGTAATTTCTCAACCAATGCCCGTCCTCATTGCAATGGTAACATTTACCTTTAGCAACTTTCTTTCCCTCATTATTCTTTGGAGTCTTCCCCTTTCTCTTCTTCTTCATATTTAAAGTTCCAACTCTAGTCTTAGAGGATGATCCTCCCACTAACTCTTTCTCTCTGGTAGCAACATTTTCTTCCACTTCTTTTCCCTTACACATGGTAAGGTTCTGGAATTGTTGGAGCTCATTTAGAAGAGTGGTCAAGGTGAACTTTATTTTGTTTAGAGACGTGTTTGTCTGAAACGGTACAAAACTCTTCGAAAGAGATTGTAAAATAAAGCTCACCTGATTTTCCTCATTGATGGGACCACCATTTACTTCAGCAATATTAAAGTGCGTCATAATGTCTAGGACATGTTCTCTAACAGAGGTTCCTTCCTTCATTTGTTTGGTGTAAATGTACTTAATTGCTTTGTGTCTGAGAGACCATGAAGGCTGACCAAACATCTTCCTCAATGAATCCATAATCTCTTTAGTCGTGGCTAAGGATTCATGTTTCTTTACCAAAACATCAGACATGCTGGCAAGAATATAGACACGGGCCTTTTCATTGGCCTTAACCCATCGATCATATGCTTCTCGAACATTTTGATTAGCATTTGAGGAAGGGGCATGAGGACGTTCCTCAGTTAAGACAAACCTTAAATCATCTACGATTAGTATTGTATTTAAGTTTGATTTCCAAGTCGCATAATTATCACCATTAAGTTTCTAGGATGCTAAGAGTTGTACTATTGAGTTGTTCATGCTGGAAAAGTAAAACAAACTCTACTTAGTGAAGAATTATAATCTTTTAAGAACCAATTAATTTAGCAAATATTAATAACGTACCCAATATTGTTATGTTTTACAACGATATTTCAAAGGTTCAGAATAACCTCTACCGAAGGGTAGTCGATTAATCCTCCTTTGAACCAAGACAATCTTGACTAAATGCTAACTCCTAAATATCTCATATTCGCTTAGCACTTAGTTACCGCTAGTTTGGTCGAGAATATACTAACAATTTAGTAATTCTTGTAAGTGTAACCTTCCATTTTCAGATCTCAGAGATAAGAATCATTATGCTCGCGAAAGTGAAAAGACAATATGAAAACTAATCTAAGAGAGCCTATCCATGTATGGAGTTCGCGGTGTTCCAAATCCTATAATACAGCCCTTCGAAGGGAAAGTTGCTTCAGGGCAGACAAGCAGGCACATTACAGAAATCTCACGGTGCGACCCAATGGAAGAGACTGTGAGATATGTTGTCACATATCCCTCACCCACTTACTATGAATTACTTCCTCTATTCACCTTGAATATCCATGCAGACACTCTCCGAAGGGAATCCGCTCCTATGCACGGCCGAAAGCTCTGCATGGATCTCACGGTGTGAACTCTTAGGGACGCTGGAGCTAAAAAGTACACTACTTTTCTCTAGCTGAAGTGTTACGGTTTAAGAGATATGTTGTCACATATCCTAATGTCTAGGTGAAACATCCAACATAACCATTATACTGGATTTTAACCTATAATGTCTAGGTAATAAACCAATTTTATTACCTCACATCTCTCACGCATGCTCATAAAACTAGGTTAACTAGGCTCAAGAACTGATTACTATCTCCAGGTAGCAGGTGTTCCGTAAACTGTCAACTTAAGAACCTCCAACCTTAGTCATCTTATCTGACTTGTTGACAAGATCGAATCAGGTGAGCCTCTTGTAACCAGTTTTACAAGATATTGACCTAATTCTATGAAAAAATTGGAAGATATGATTTTAACCTAGGTGAGCATGCAACTTATCTTTGTTATAAATTTTAAACATCTAACTCATTTTATAACACTTATAAAAAACTTAGACAAACCTATAACATTCATCTAACAATATATAACTATTATATAAACAAACTAATTAATATGGATTTTTTTTTAATTTTAAACTTTTAATTAAATCATATTTAATTAAAACAAATAAAACAATAATTAATTAATTAATTAATTTCATTAAATCATATTTAATTAAAATTAACTTAATTAATTAAACAATTAATTAATCAAATTAATTAATTTCCATATTAATTAATCAACATGCATACTATACATTATAACCTTATAACATACTTTCAATGCATGAACATGTTAACCGATTGTGGGATTTTAAATCTATATGACATACATTGCACATACAAATTAAGCTTTAATTAAACATACATCACATGCATAATTAATTAAACACCCTAAAATTGATTGGTTTTTGGTTCCTAAATTAAGCTAAAAACTAAATTATTACAATAATAATTTGGTGGAGTACATAAACCACTCCCGAACAACTCGAACAAGCTGGAAAAACCACTAAAGCTGGTTGAACTGATCCAAAAACCCTTGAAGCGGCCTAAGACGCAACACTTAGGCTTGAACCGGACCAAGCCAACAAGACAGGTGCGCGCGGGTTGGGGAACCGGGTCAAACTCGGGTCGAATGAAGGGGCGAACCAGGTGATGAAAACCGGATACGAGGCGCACAACGAATCGGGACACGCGGCGGGCGCGAGGTAGAAACTGGGTCGTACCCAGTTTTTGGAGCGGGTCAGATGCAGAGAGCGGACGTGCAGGCGCTAGGTCGAAATGAGTGAGCCACGTGCGGACGTTGGACTGGATGGGCTGCGAGCACTGGAGAGAGGGCCGGGTTGCATAGGTACTACGGGTTGGGTCTGAGGCAGCCGGTCGGGTCAGAGCAAAAAATTCGAGTCTGTCTTTCAAATTTCTTTAATTTCCAGCTTTTCTCTCTCCCGTTGATGCAATTACAACCTAATTTCCAACTCTAATGACTCTAATAAATTTACAGACCCTTAGCAAAAATAAATTAAGCCTCAAACTGGGTTAATTAAAATAATTAATACAATAAACACTTAATTTAGGGCCAAAATCACTAATCCATTTTAGTTCTTCTCACAACACAATTTTATCAAATAAATTGGAACACCCACCATATGTAATTGAGTAAAATTAAAGCATGCTTTGATACCACATGATGGAATAAGATCACGTGGTATATGAACACAACATAAATTAAAGCATATGAACACAGCAGAAATAAGATCAGAATTTTACCCTAGATGCATCTAAACTAATTTAGATGTTAACATGCTTAAAACAAAAAACCTTAATTACACTAATTAGGACTAAGATATAACACTTACCTTTGTAGCTTCCCGAAGCTCCAAATCTTCTTCCGAACTCGAATTGGACCACCACTAGAAGTGACTCACTATTTCGGACTTGGAACCAGGTTGTGGGACCCGTTTAAGAGGAAAAATTAGAGAAATAAATGGAAATTGGAGGAGGAAATTAGAGTTTGAGATTTTGGGAGAAAGGTTTATTTTGTAATTCAAAATTACAAATTGGAAAAAATCTTCTTCCATTTAAAAATTGTCCCCTAAATAGACAAATTACATGCAAAATTTGCATGTAATTAGACCACCAAAACCCAACACCTCACAATCCACTAACCCTTAGTGGATTGATTCACCATTCCATTTTCTCTTAGTGGGCTTGGTGTCATCACCATAAGCTTCCACATAGCCCACTAAGAGTTAGTGGAATTATCCAACAAAATGTTGGATTTTCCCACTAACTTTGGTCAAGGGGCAAAATGGTCATTTGACCATTCTAGTCAAACTTTGACTTTTTTAAGTCAAAAGTCAACATTTTGACTTTTTACCATTTTGTCAATCTTGAATAATTTCGGCCTCTCGAGCATGAATCTGCATTCATTTTCTTGAAATTCAAATCACATTTGAATATAAAGCCGGTCAAAGTTTGACTTTTCAAAGTCAAAAGTCAACATTTTGACTTTTCACAACTTTGACCATTTCCATCAATTTCGAGCTTCCGAATATGAATCCATATTCATATTTTTAACATTTAAATCACATTTAAACATAAAGCTCTACAACCGATGACTATATCACATATATTTATCGGTTTCTCTCTCTTTATCTAATTTGAACAATTCAAATTATTCCAACATATTGTTTTAAGTTAAATCCGTATGAGCTAGCAGAGGAACCTAATGGACTATAGATCGTGGGCTCCAGCAATCCGAGATTAACTGGCTAAACTTTTTTAGATCGAGCTAATCAACATTCGTTAACTAACGGGTCATTCCACTAAAGTCCCGTAGTTGCACTCCTCTCACTATAGATATATTTGTGTCCATTTGATATAACCATGATCAGTAAGTTAATCCTTTATAGGTTGTTCGTAACCTCGGCTAGGTCAAAATACCGTTTAACCCCCGAGACTACATCTTGTTCCTTAAGTCTCACTGATCCACTATTGAATATTTTGTTTAAGGTCCAACCTATAAACCGAGTCCCTCTCGGGCCAATGAGAGGGCGAGATCCCTTGTTCAAGACTTGGATTCAGTCCTTAAGGGAACAACCTATCTACTAACCCTAAAGCGGGTAGAGGTGAATTACGTCTTGCACCCTATGTCCTTAGTCATTCATTCGATCTTACCCCTAAAATGAGAGGCTTATTGAGCCAACGCCGTTGAGTTGCCCTCACCTATACAGATCTAAGGATAATACCGTTTGAACATAAGTTCATAGTTAGCTCAAGATTAAGATTAAGTTACCTAGGTCATCATAAATGAAATAGCCAGTTTATATAGTCAACGGTGTTATAACTTAAAAGTGACTATTTCACGGTTCCAGTCTTATGTAAACTCTTTACATAGGATGTCCCCACTTCCATGCCTCTACATGAACGATTTAGGATCACTTCGTTTGTACTAACTACAAAGCGAGTCGTATTCATAGTGTTTCTAGAATAAAGCGTTCAATCTAATTCATTCACTATAGACCGTTTGGACTATATACTCAAACTTGATCCAAGTTTATGTCTCTACATAAAGTTCAAGTCTACACTAGATAACCTCTAGACCTTAGTTTATTGGCTTCAAGATTATAATATTCTATTTTCACTTATAAGTCCTCAATAACCACTTTATTGAGTATAATATAGTTTTAAATACAAATTACGAGGTTTAGGACATAAATTCCAACAAACTCCCACTTGGACTAAAACTCCTAGTGTGAGAAAATAGTGTTGAATTTAACCATGAGAGAATTATTCATATGATTTCAATAAACATATGAGTACAACAAACTAGGGCATATACCCAAATACTCTCCCACTAGTCCTTGTGTGCAAACTTCGTAGACCTAAACTATTTAGGTGACCTTCAAACAATTTAGCCGTGAAGGAATTTGTAAATTAAATAGCCACAAATTTGCTCAACAATTATCTGAGTTCCTACAACGTCACTATGATGCACAATTACCCAAATAAAGTAGTACGCTTTAACTTTACGCTTCTTCACAGTACTACTCCTCCATTTAGAGTGAATAATGATTTTGATGTAGACTTTCTAGCATCTTTAGAAATCAAAATCAGTGTATCTAATAAGGATTAGATCCTTACTTCTATACACAAGCACTTAGTCTTTTAAATTTCTAAACTATTTTAAATACAAATTACGAGGTTTTAAATACAAATTACGAGGTTTAGGACATAAATTCCAACAAACTCCCACTTGGACTAAAACTCCTAGTGTGAGAAAATAATGTTGAAATTTAACCATGAGAGAATTATTCATATGATTTCAATAAACATATGAGTACAACAAACTAGGGCATATACCCAAACACTCTCCCACTAGTCCTTGTGTGCAAACTTCGTAGACCTAAACTATTTAGGTGACCTTCAAACAATTTAACCGTGAAGGAATTTGTAAATTAAATAGCCATAAATTTGCTCAACAATTATCGGAGTTCCTACAACGTCACTATGATGCACAATTACCCAAATAAAGTAGTACGCTTTAACTTTACGCTTCTTCACAGTACTACTCCTCCATTTAGAGTGAATAATGATTTTGATGTAGACTTTCTAGCATCTTTAGAAATCAAAATCAGTGTATCTAATAAGGATCTATACACAAGCACTTAGTCTTTTAAATTTCTAAACTATTTTAAATACAAATTACGAGGTTTTAAATACAAATTACGAGGTTTAGGACATAAATTCCAACAAACTCCCACTTGGACTAAAACTCCTAGTGTGAGAAAATAATGTTGAATTTAACCATGAGAGAATTATTCATATGATTTCAATAAACATATGAGTACAACAAACTAGGGCATATACCCAAACACTCTCCCACTAGTCCTTGTGTGCAAACTTCGTAGACCTAAACTATTTAGGTGACCTTCAAACAATTTAACCGTGAAGGAATTTGTAAATTAAATAGCCACAAATTTGCTCAACAATTATCGGAGTTCCTACAACGTCACTATGATGCACAATTACCCAAATAAAGTAGTACGCTTTAACTTTACGCTTCTTCACAGTACTACTCCTCCATTTAAAGTGAATAATGATTTTGATGTAGACTTTCTAGCATCTTTAGAAATCAAAATCAGTGTATCTAATAAGGATTAGATCCTTACTTCTATACACAAGCACTTAGTCTTTTAAATTTCTAAACTATTTTAAAAATATACTTAACGACAATCCAACTCTTTTGGAATTATGCATTTTATATTTAGACAACATTTTTATCTATATAAGATGCTTGAGACTAGCTAGTATTATGTTCTTGTCGTTCCAAACAATTTGAAGCTTCAGAACACATTGTGCATTTCCAAATCTCTTATTTGAAAGTGCATAGCTAGTCATTTCTAGACATCAGATAGATAATCTACATCATTCATTGCTTTTTCATAAAGCCAATGATCATTTTAAACCATCATCGACTATGACGATTTAGTTTTCAATAAAAACAAGGTAACGGTCAGGCAGATAAACAACTCTCCCACTACTTCGAGGCACTCACAACTTTTGAGAAGGATGTGACTAACTAGATTCCCTAGTTTTATCAACTACTTTAGTGGATGAACTAGGTTTATCTATAACATCTTTGGAAATCCTATTCAATACTAATTTACTACGTGGTTTGATGATTTATTATAATGCGAACCATGTCCAATAAGGCTTAGTTTCTTCTTTTTGATATACTGTTCTATTTAGGTGTATTACATGTAGAGAGTTGTGACTGGATTCCATGTTATATCAAATAGTCACGAAATCATAAGTCCACATAATCTCCACCTTGATCTGATCGAAGTGTCTTTTTACAGTTTTACCTAATTGAATCTTAACTTCAGTCCTATATTTCCTGAACTTTTCAGAGAATCAGACTTGTGATGCAATAGGTAAATATGACCAAACCTTGAATAATCATTAGCAAAATTGATGAAATATTCATACCCTCTTTGAATTTTGATATTCAATGGTCCTAAGAGGTCCAAATGTATGAGCTTTGATCGTATTTTGGTTTTGAGGCCGTTTTCTAGTAAAAGATCTTTTTGGTCATTTTCCATTTTAAGATAAGACTCACATGAAGGTAAAGAGTTATTTTCTAACTAATTTAGAAGTCTACTCTTTAAACAATCTTTCAATCGCATTGAGATTTATGTGATTGAATCTTAAGTACTATAAAGGCTAGGCGTTAGAAGAAACCTTTTTGCCTTTTATGCTAAATATTTCAGTATCAAAGACAAATTTTGCTTCAATTGGTCTTAACTTAAATAAATTGTTTATAAGTACAACAGAACAAAACTGAATACTTTTTATAGAAATATGAACATTTAATTTGATTTCAAAAATATTCTATACATTTGTTCTGAAATACAAGAGAGAGATATTAAATTTCTCAACTTCTTGAGAAGTATACAAAACAACATTAAGTATAAAATATCTATCTAAATAACTTCAGATCTCCCACTGCTTCAGCCAAGACAACCTCTTTTGTTCCCTAGTTAATTGCACCTGAAACAAACTCCACTTCCTGACAAGCAACGACCTCCATAAGATCCCTCACAGCTACGACAAGCAGGTAACTCTCTCAAAGTTTTTCCTACAACAGCAAGCTCCTAGCAATGCCGTTGGAAAAGACCTCCTGACCTCAAGTTCCTCTGTGGCACTATAGTAGACTGCAACTCAGTAAGGGACCCTATGGCTCGCCACGATCACTTCTTGTCATTTTTCAGCTTCCCTCTGCCCTTAGCTCTACCTCTGCCTGTAAAATTTAAACAAGAAAGAGTGAGTATAAAAATATACTCACTAAGGGACCCACTACTAGTCCCGCTAGGTGCTGGTTAACTTCCTATTAGTATCCTGTAAAGTGGTACCCCTAAACTGACACGTTCCTGAACACGTGCAAATCTGTGATCTCGTAGGAACATATTTGGTCTTCGGTGAACCCAAAAGAACACCTAGGACAAACTGGTCTTTAATGTACCCGAAGGAAATACTAAGACAATCGGGCTGTGAGTGACCCCATCGAATCACTCATAATCATGTCTATGTCTATGTCATACTAGACTGGTGATCCCGTCGGACTACACAGTCATAAAAGGTGGTGATTCCGAAGGACACCCATGCGGGTACGACTTTAATAGTTAAAGCTAACAGCAGAACCTAATCGTAACATGTAACATAACATACATCATCATAAACATGGCATAAGTATTGGTCACATCATTTCTAATCAAACATTGTCATCAAAGACATAACACAGTTGTCGTCATCAATATACTATCAGCGATAAACATAATATCAGCCATCATCTTCAATCATCAATATAATGACAGTCATTATCAATAGCATCGAGTTATGCATTTTAGCTATCATCAATGCATAACCATAAATACATGGGGTCTCTATAAATTCAGTTCGAAGGTCTAGTAGTAGAATCTCTTCCCTGGAGATTAGTTAAAACCGAAATTATCCTAACTGTCACGGTAAAGCTTTTCAAAAGTCAAGTCCTAAACAGAAAGGGCAATTTACTAAGTTCGATAATTTCACTCACATTTGACTAAGGATCTAAAATCTAGTTAATTTAACTTACCTAAAGTCGAGGTCGAATTCGATTTACACTTAGTTGGACAAATTCCCAGCTCAGCTTCCAATTAAATCTAACCAGTCCTTTAAGAAAATAATTCAATTTAATCCAAAATCAAATTATTTAGGGTCCAACCAAATCTTTCTTGGGTATTTACCAAATTCCAAATCAAACTTACTAAAAATATAGGTGAAAAGGCTAAAATAGGCTTGGAGGTCAAAAATGGCCTGGCTAAGGAGAAACAACGAGGTGGCTCGGCTAGAAGACTGGATGACTCGACTAGAAGGCAGAAATGGCTTAGGTAAGCGGCTTCACACGCATAGGGCAGCTCGGCTGAAGTCACGTGCAGCTTGGCTTAGTTCACGAAGGGATGGCTCAGGCGGCTGGGGACGGCTCGGCTTCCAGCGAACACACGGTGCGGCCAGCGGCTCAGGTTCTCGGTGATCTCCAATGCGACTGGATGGAGCTCCGATGATGGCACACGTAACGACTGACGGAGACAGCTGGCTACGCGACGCCGTTCAACTTTGATGGAATAACTTGCGGTGGCTGACGAAACGTGAATGGCGGCCGACTGGGCTTCGACGGCGATGCACGAACGCTAAGGTAAGGACAGAGGAGAGGATCGACTTCACGGATGATGCAGCGGAGACGGCTCTCGGCTAGGTGGACGCGAACGACTTGGGTCAGCGAATCGGCTGCCTTACAAAATCCACGGCGCGGAGGAAGGTCAGTCGGCTCGGTCTCTTTGCGACGATCAGCAAAAATCAGGTGGCGGCGGTTGAGATTAGGGTTTTTAGGGTTTCTTTGAGTTGTTTGAGGAAGAAGATGGTGAAAAGCCACCAAGCATCCCAATGCTCTAATTAAATAAATTTAATAATAATATAAAATTATTATTATTTTCTTTTCTTTTTTCCTTTAATTTAATTCCCCAAAATCTCCCACTCTCTCTTCATTAAATTACACCAAATCTTCTCTTTAAACTCAAATTTCCCTCTCTCTCAAATCCAATAACCCTTTTTCTTTCCAAAAATAATATATAACCTTAACTAATTACATTATCTTCATAATATAATTATTTTATCGTTAAATTTCAATTAACTATACAATCATACATAATTAATTAAATTTCTCCCAAAAGAAAATCTCTTAAAACAACCAACTCTAATCAAACTTCCATCTTTAAGCAATTAGATATTTTCCAAAATATCTAATTAATTCCAATCTCCAAAAATCAAGTATTCCAACAATTGAAAGAAAAATTACATCCAAAATTTTCAAAAATTACACTTAAGTTAGTTAAAAATTAAATTATCTTAATTTGGGGCGTTACAGTTTAATTGATCGGTTCATGATCGTCTATGTCTAATATAATTTTATGTTTCTTTTCAGAGCGTGTCTCATAACCCTCACTTAACATCCAAAGACACCAACGACAGAAACGACCACGAAGAAGGATGTGGTGAGGATAGGGCTATACACGTGGACCCCGACATTGATATGGTTGATGTAGTTGTAGTCCCATCACTAGATGTCGATGGAGTCGATCATTAAACTGGCAAAGATTCGGTTGATCCAGGGGTAGACCCATCAGTTGATTTGATTAAAGAAGTTGGGGTCCATTCAATATTCCCCATGAATTGTAGTATGGTTAAAGATGTTGTACCAGTTCTTGCAATCCTACCATCCAACGAACAACAATCTGAATGTGGTCCTTTCAACATTTAAATCCTTACAAAGGAAACTGATCAAATCATCAATAGACAAGGACGAGGTATGTATGACATGTAAAACTTTTCGGTTACATTTTAAGGTCACCTAAGATTAACTATATTTTGATGGATTGTAGGACAAGGAAGTACCTCCACCATGACATAAGAGGAAGAAGCCGGTAAAATTCCCACCTAGTGAGGGAAAGAAATAAAGAGAACCGGCTGATGAACCCTCACAAATAGTTCTCGTTCTAAAAGTCAAAGAGAGGTGGATACCAAGATACGATCCCCTTTGGCGGTTGATGGAAATCTGTGGAGAGCGTACTTGTCCAGGAGGAAAAATCCAAAGACTAAACACGACAAGCGAATTATTGTATACACATTTCGAAAAAAGGATTTCTTCCAAACATTGGAGAATAACATATGGGCCACCAAAGATGTAAGTTTAGGGTTATGCAGTGAAATTTTCTATTTATATGTTATGTTGTTAATAATTTACTATTTTGTAGACCGTGGATCTACTGATGATGCATGTGCGGAGGAACATGCTCTCAAGGGCGGATCTATGCATCTATCAGTTTATGGTATTGAACTCATTGTTCATGGTTATTTCTCTCTACTTATAATTAAATTATTGTAATTAGATTGATGAACGATATACTACTTACAATTTTTCTTTTTTGTGTTCTCTAAGGATGCAATTCAGGTTAATGAAACGACTATTGGACATTTTGATGACAGAGGGGTTCTGATGGAAGATGGCAACAAGGTTGTTTGGACGAATCAAAATTCCATGCCCAACTATGGATCGATCCTACTATGAGATACTTCTTTGACTATACCATTGGTGTCATTGAGGACGCATATCGTGGTTGAAAGTTTATTGGGTGTTTGGGCCAGTTAACATAAAACAACATTGGTTGATGGTTACGGTTGACACCAAGCATTGTAAGGTATATGTATTCAACTCTATGTCCAACTACATCGACGAAACTATTGTTGACGGAGTTCTCCAAACAATTACACGTGTCATTCCCTCACTTGTGATAGCAATTGACCTAGACACTACAAGATCACAATTCAACTACGGCTTATGTCCAACAAATAGGTACCAAGAAGTGTTATAAACTAGAAAGTCGTTGGATTGTGTAATTTTAGGGTTAATGTTTAAGATCTTGGTGCATTGTTGTCCAGAGATCCACCAAATTTTAAAATAGAAAAGTATATGTTTTAAATCTCGATGCAATGTTCTTCCTAGAATCACAAAGATTTAAGACAGAAGTGAGGATGTCTTATGGATCTTGGTACTAACCTAGTCGAACTCGTGCCCTATTCTACCTTGTTCAGTGAAGTTCATCACAAGATTCATATAGAATTGACGAAAATACCCTCAAGTCAGATTTTTTTTAATTTATTATTATAATAGTTAGTGCCTTGTTGAAGAAGTTTGAAAGTCTCACACAACAAATCCCAAGAAAGAAAGTGATTTTGAAAGTTTTTTTTCCAAAAGTGTTTGATACTTTCCTCTCAGTTCAACATTCTGTTTCAATATTTTTTTGAAAAACTCAAGAAAAAACTAGGCGAAATTACGTTTCCATTGTCATTCCCATACTGAAGAGGTTGTTTATTATTATTGCAATAGATTTTCCTACGTAATCTCGGTGTTGATTGATAGATCTTGGCCGAATTTTATATTGATTTATCTTGAGATTAGTGTAGGGTTTCAAAACTCGGCCGAGCTTTTAATATTTTCCCTTGAGATTACAATTGTGTTATTAATTTTCTTCACATATTTTCAAGATGCCTCATGTATTTGTTGGTTTTAGTGGTGAATGGAAGGATACTGAGAAAGAGTATGTCGGAGGACAACTCAAAGGGTTAAATGTGGATGTTCGTATCAAGTTTGAGGATTTTTTTAGGGAATATCTATGGAATAAGTGGGATAAACTCTGTTAAGCATGATTTGGTCATTAGGTGTATATATAAAGTGAAACCTCTTGTAGGGGCTTTCGTTATTAGCAATCAAGAAGATTTTAAGTTTCTTTTTTAATGGGGATGGCGTGTCATAAGTTACTGTTTTGGTTTCTAAGGTATTAAAATCATCCCTTAGGAGTACTACGACCCAAGTGTGTAATATTCCAATGGCCCAAGAAAGCAAGAAATTGGATTCCCTTAATCCTGACCTTGAGTGCACACCTGAATTAAATGAAGTGGTTCGAGATTTGAGTTAATTGACTATGAATGTGTGTCCTTTAGATTTGGGAGACGATAGAGATGGATTGGGTAGCATGGTCAACGTAGAGTTTTCAAACGATGTTTTCCATGACGATGACATTGAATTGGGAATGGATGACTCATTAGATCATGATATTGATGCGTTAGATGTGTCTGATTCGGATGTTAATACTCGTCCTAGAGCCAATATTGATTCAATAGATAGTGATCATATACTGATGACTATAGAGATTGACTGTAGTTTCAGCCTATAATTGGGTGAGTCTAGTAGACTGGTTAAGCATGGTGATGAATGTCTAGTAGATAGTGACAACGAATCTCCATCAATGAGAGCCAAAAAGTGAAAGCGTGTAGAAAATTTGTTGGAACTCACCGTGTTCGTCTCAGTTGAGTCATACCTCAAAGATGTACATGTCAGTTACTTGTTTTTAAATAAGAAAGATTCGGCGAAGAAACTTGCGGTGTTTGCCATCATGAAGAATTTTTCCTTTCATGTTTATAGATTGAACAAGATGTTATATGCCCTTAGATGCTTCAATTATGCTTGTTCATGGCAACTAAGGGCTACTAAACTGAAATATTCTGACATGTCTAAAGTTTCTAAGTATGAAAGTATGCACACATGCCAAAAAATATTGAGGAACAAGATCACAAACAAGCAAAGAGTTGAGTTATAACCGAACTAATCTGGTCTAAATACCAAGATGTTAGTCGTGCCACAAGCCTAAAGAAATAACTCAAGATTTTCGAAAGGAATTTAGCATTGACTTGTCGTACGAGAGGGTTTGAAGGGCTTGAGAAGCAGTATTGTCCATGATAACGGGTCTCCTAAAGAATCTTACACTTTGTTAACTCGGTATGGAGAAGCATTGAAGATTGCTAATTCGAACTCTTAGTACAATTTGGAGGAGGATCTTGATGGTCATTTCAGTTATATATATATATATATATATATATATATATATATATATATAGCACTTGAGGCATCCATTAGAGGTTATTTTCTGGTTTTGGTGGTTGACGTGTGTCTATTGATGCTAATAAGCAAGTGTAGCGGGTGATATTTGAGTTGGGTAATAAAGAAAATGACAAATCAAGAACTTTAAATGAGTTTTTTAAAATTTGAAAAAAATTTCAGTGTTAAAATCGCCAAGATTGATCATTTGTAAGTGTGCTATAAAAAGAAAAAAAAAACTAAAAGTGTGCTAGTTATCAGAATTTTTAAGAATCACCCAGCACAAACGCCACAACAAAACCTAAAGACGGGCGACTTATGTTGTTCCGCGAGGAGAGATCTCTCGGTGGAGGCAAGTGTAGGTAGGAGACTTCTGCGGGACAAAATTAACTGTCGATGAAGCTCCGACCAAATCTTTTTCGACCCATAATCATCCATGTAGTCCCAAAACCTCCATTGTTCCAGTCATATCATTCGCGTACTAATCCAATCGGCACTTCCATTGAGGTCTCCACCATAATCGAAACTGTTGACCCTATGGAAGATGGATTGAAAGTCATATCGTCCCGTATAACGTCTTATATAATTACCTCCGTCCTTCGAAAACAGCCGAATACCCTACTTGGATTTCGACTTTTTATTTGGTCGTTAGAGAGTTCGCATTTCCGCTGGCGCGCCTTGAAGCATTTGATCATTGACAAGTTAATAAAGGACAATGCCTTCGAATTATATTGGAAAGTTCTTCAAGAGCTGAAGGAATCAGCAATTGAGATTTCATCCGATGCTTTCTCTGTGTTGATTGAGGCATACTCAGAAGCGGGTATGGAGGAGAAGGCCGTTGAATCATTTGGTCTGATGCGGGATTTTGACTGTAAGCCCAACCTTTTTGCTTTCAATTTGATTTTGCGTTTTCTGGTGCGAAAAGAAGCATTTCTGTTAGCTTTAGCAGTGTATAACCAGATGCTGAAGTGTAATTTGAATCCGGATGTGGATACCTACGGCATACTGATTCATGGATTCTGTCAAACGTGTAAAACTCAAGATGCCCTTGTACTTTTTGATGAAATGACTGGTAGAGGAATATTGCCGAATAAGATAATTTATACGATAGTTCTTTCTGGACTGTGCCGAGCTAAGAAAATTCTCGATGCTCAAAGATTGTTCAGTATGATGGGAGCTCGTCGTAGAGATTTAAGGACCTATAATGTTTTGCTTAATGGGTTTTGTAAGTTAGGATATTTGGATGAGGCTTTTACATTGTTGCAACAACTTATAAAGGATGGCCATAATCTTGAAGTTGATGGGTATGGTTGTTTAATTAATGGCTTGTTTAGAGCTAGGAGATATGAAGAAGCACATAAGTGGTACCGAAAAATGTTGAGGGAAAACATCAAGCCTGACGTTATTTTGTATACTATTATGATCCAAGGTTTATCACAAGAAGGCCGGGTTACCAATGCAGTGACACTGTTGGGTGAGATGAAAGAACGAGGGCTTAGGCCAGATACTATTTGTTATAATGCTTTAATTAAAGGGTTTTGTGATATAGGTTATTTGGATAAGGCTCAGTCTCTTAGACTCGAGATTTCAAACCATGGTTGTTTCCCGACTAATCACACATACTCAATTCTCATTTGTGGTATGTGCAAGAGTGGGCTAATAACAGAGGCACAACATATATTCAAAGAAATGGAGAAGCTTGGATGCCTTCCTTCTGTTGTGACCTTCAATTCTCTCATTAATGGACTTTGCAAAGCCAGTAGGCTTGAGGAAGCTCGCCTATTATTTTACCAAATGGAGATAGTAAGAAAACCTTCTTTGTTTCTTCGGCTTTCTCAGGGCACTGATAAGGTTCTTGATATTGCCAGTCTCCAAGTTATGATGGAGCAATTATGTGAGTCGGGATTGATTCTTAAGGCCTACAAGCTTCTTATGCAGCTAGTTGACAGTGGGGTTTTGCCAGATATTAGGACTTATAACATCCTAATCAATGGTTTTTGCAAGTTTGAAAATATTAATGGTGCTTTCAAGCTCTTCAAAGAGATGCAAACCAGAGGACACATGCCAGATTCAGTTACATACGGGACTTTAATAGATGGGCTCTATAGAGTTGGTAGGAATGAGGATGCACTAGGGATTTTTAGACAAATGGAAAAGAAAGGTTGCGTGCCTGATTCTTCTACTTACAGGACCATCATGACTTGGTTGTGTCGAGAAAAGAATATACCACTAACTTTGAGTGTTTGGATGAAGTATCTGAGGAATTTTCGTGGCTGGGAAGACGAAAAGGTCAGAGTAGTAGAGGAAAGTTTTGACAATGAAGAGCTTCAAACAGCAATCCGGAGACTACTTGAAATGGACGTGAAATCAAAAAATTTCGACGTAGCTCCATACACCATTTTTCTCATAGGATTGTGTAAAGCCAAGAGGGTTTCCGAAGCCTTTGCTATATTTTCTGTTTTCAAGGACTTCAAAATGAATATAAGTTCGGCAAGCTGTGTGAAATTGATTTGTGGGTTGTGCGCGGTAGAAAAACTCGAATTGGCCGTGGATGTTTTTCTTTTTACACTAGAAAGATTCTTTGTGATGCCTCCAATTTGTAATCGACTGCTGTGCCATCTGCTAGATTTGGACAGAAAAGACGATGCTCTTTTTCTTGCAAATAGACTGGAGGCTTCTGGGTATGATTTGGGTGCTCATCTCTACTACAGGACTAAGTTACTTCTTCATGATCATTTGGAATCATTGCAAGCTAAAGCTTTCATGCCCAAATACATGCCGCTGTTGTCAACTCACAGCCAAGAATTGCCAAAATGAGTTAACTAGACTGGCATAAAGTTTATACTATCGACTTTGAGGTTAGTGGTTTGATTCCCCCACCCCACGACAAACAACAAAAAATCCTAATGCCTCATTTCCTATGGTTGAAAATAAGTACAGAACTTGCTGATTAGTTTTTGGGAGTTGGTCCTCAATTTAGGGAAGTAGTTCTTTCTCGATTAAGAGCTTGTAGGGTAGCTACTAGTACCAAAAATGTTGATAATCTTTCATTCTTTTACTTTGATTTTTCAATTTTTTACAATTATCTGACAATTACTTGGATAGAGAAATATGAGATTTGCGTTTTTGGGGAAACATGAGGAGCAAGTATGTACGTTTTGGAGATCTGGTACTTGGGAAGCTATTTGTTGTTTGATAGTTGTGGATAGTAATAGAAGTATAAGTATATTATTTTCAATTTCCGGCAATAGTGATAAAGTATATTACTTTTGATCACTGATGATAGTGATAGAAGGCCATCGCTATCTATCAATGATTTAAGTCACTACAAAAATATGGTCTTTTTATAGCATTTGAATATAGCTTTTTGCATTTTAGGCTATAGAATTGAAAGAAAAAAAGGCAATTTTTTGTAAAAGGCCGCGAAAAAAGTGGGAGGAGGAGGGGCGGGATTTTGGAAGTGTAATCCCCCCCTCTTTCTCTTTTATTTTATTTTATTTTTCATTTTTCTCTCTCTCACATCCCCGTCAGTTTTCTTGCTCCTTTCTAGCTTCCTCCTCATCTCTTCTTGCTCTCCTCCTCCTTTCTCTTCTTTATCTCTAGCTCTGTAACTTTTCTAGTTCTCTTCAAGGTCCAAACACGTTTCCTTGTATCTAATGTCCTCTATGTTTGTGACAACATCTTTCTTTCACGATCTCGTACCTTTTCACGACCAAAATTTTCCTGGTTTGTGAAATCCATTTGAAAGCTTGTTGTAATTCCTTCTGCACTAATTTGTTTCCAAAAATTTTTCTAATTTGTGAAATCCATTTGACAGTAGGACTTGGATTTCATTTGGATTGCTTTTGTTCTTGAGTTAGAGTTTGAAGATGGATTATTTTACAGATTGGTGGTGATGGCTTCTTCGGGGTGTTGAGAAACATGTGGCCGCGCGGTCCCGTTCAACTAATGCTGAGTCTTCGGTTTTGTGGTCATCAAAGGATGATGAGAAGGTCAGCAGCTCTTAGAAAAACAGCGTAACTGAACTTTTTTGATTAAAAGGTCAATCTCAAAGATTCAGAAACGACAAGAAAAGAATATCACCTTGACCAGCAGGCAGCGTGCTACTGAAGAAAGCAAGGTGTCATATTTAGATTATCATGTCTTCTAATTTATTGGTTCTTCTTCTTCTTCTCCTTATTTTTTTTTAGTAATCAATGATTGCCTTCTCTAAGGAGAAACAGAGCAGGATCAATATGACTATATGTGGTATCTAATCTGACTTTTAGTTTATTTTCAGTTCATGAAGATTATATCTCTTTGAAATCTTTACATTTTGTTTAGGTGAATTTGATACATAGGTCAGTAGCTTTCATTACGATTGATAGGTTTGAAATAGTGATCTATCTAGTGTGAATGTGGATAACTTGTGATGCTAGTTGTGTATTTTGTTCCTGATTGATTCTGAAGTATTTTGTTGGTTTGGCAGCATTGAGCTTTGTATTTTTGTTGGTGTGAACTGCATAGATATCCCGACAAATGAATCAGATTTGCCCATGCAACTTCATAGGTAACAAACTTGTGTGGCCACGATTGAGTTGTAGTTTCCATAACAGAGGAAGTCTTCTCAGGCTCTAAAGCTCGCGTGGACAACAATGTACTAGAAGCAACATAAGAAGGTAAAAAGTCAAATTTAGTTCTGATATTTATATTCTTGTTATGTATACTTATAATCTATCAATTTGTACTACAACAAATTAGGGATAAAATAGCTTTTAATCATATTATTTTGTACAAAATGCTATTACAATAAGGCGGAAGATGAAAATTTTTGGACATATTATGTACTAGTGAACTTCTGCACACTACAATCTCACTTTTACTTCTTTCGGTTTCTTTGCATTTTGAAGCCCATCCTTCGTTACTCCTTTGAATTTGAGAATTATACAGTAAGAATAATAAAGAATCCTGAGGGATTAGGAGGCGTATCTGTACTAGCACCAACATCTTAACCAAAAAAAAAAAAAAAATCTACTAGCACCATATCCTAAGGGGTCGTTTGGCCCAAAGGTGACCATAACCCAATCCTTGCTTGGGGAAAGGGTTATCATAACCCTTGTTTTAGAGTTATCATAACTCCTCTTTCTTCTCTTTCATTTTTCTTAAACCTTTTTCAACTCCCCATAACTCTATCTCTTCAATTTTTCCATAAAACTACTTTTTTATACCCTTCTCCCAAACACATCTTATCATAAAATTACCTTTTTAAACATAAAACTACCTTTTTAAACCCTTTCCCCAAACACATGTTATGATAAAACTAGGTTTATCATAACACTAGTTTCATCATAACACTATTTTATCATAACACTAACCCTCCATTACCCAACCATTCCCTCAAACGGCCTCTAAGCTGTTGCCAGCCACCACCTTGCTGCAAATCCTAAATTCCAGGCTGCCGCAAACCCTAGTACGTCCCTTGCACCATCCAAGCCGTGAGATATTTCACCACTACCTGACCGACACCTATATCTCACTGGAAAATCTACCCAATTACCATTTTGGTGTTGGTAATCTCCATACCTAGTCGGAATTTGAAGTTAGTGAGTCCTTGGCTCAATCTAAACCAAAAGTGTAGGATACCACCCAACAAAAATTGACTATGTTTCGACAACAACTTGCAGCATCTGGAGCAGCTTTTGGAGCTTTTGCACACACACTTAGTCCTGTCATTCCAACTAACTTACCGATGTATTATGAGAATCCGATAACTTTGTTCCCTAATTTGTCTTCTACTTACATGTCTGGTTCTGTGGCAAGTCTACAAGAGTCTTTAGAGGGGAAAAGCTGAATGGTTCGAACTACTTCTCTTGGTCACAATCTGTGAAAATGATCCTTGAGGAGCGCCACAGATTTGGCCTTCCAACAGGAGAGATACCTTGCCCTCCTTTACGTGATTCCCAGGAACGTTTCTGGATAGGAGAAGATTCTCTCATTTGGGCCATGTTAATCAACAATATGGAGCCTCAGATTGGCAAGCCCTTACTATATGCTACGACTGGTAAGGATATTTGGGACACAACTCAGAAACTATATTCAAAGCCTTAGAATGCCTCTCAGCTATCCATACGATGAAAACAAGTCCATGAATGCAAGTAGGGGACTATGGATGTAACATTCTATTTTAACAAACTTTCCCTCGTTTGGTAAGAAATGGATTTTTGCAGAGAAATTGTTTGAAATTATCTCAGTGATGATATACAACATTCTAGACTTGAAAAGGTTGACAGAATATGTCTTCCTTGTTGGTCTCAATTCGAAGTTTGATGTAGTTCGTGTTATACACTAGGCCAGTGACCTATTTTTTCCTTAATGGAGGTTTGTTTTGAGTTCCGTCTTGAGGGCCGTACAAGTGCTATGAACATTCTGACCACTTCTGCGCTAGGGGTAACCCGCACTACCCAACCCATATTAATAGGGGTTGGGTTTGGTAATATAGGTTGGGTTAGTTTAAAATTTGGGTTGAGGTAGGTTCAAAATTTTTGTTTTTTTCGGGTTGGGGGTTGAAAATTTTGGTTCAACACAACCCAATAGTATATATATATATATATATATATATATATATATATATATATATATATATATATATATATATTATTTATTTATTTATTTATTTATTTATTTATATTTTTATATATATTTATTTATATTTTTATATATATTTATTTATATTTATATATTTATGTTTATATATTTATATTTTTATTATATTTTATTATTAATTTAGTAATAGTAAATTTAGGTAAGGCATCTTTTCATTCAACACAACTTCACGCCGTGCCTCATATCTCTCTAACTCACCCTCTCCCTCTCGTCTTGGCTTCTCATCTTATGCCTCTCTTCTCAGTCTCTGTCGCCATTAGCTTCTCATTTCACCGTCTCCGATCGTCTCCCCTTCTCAATCTTTGTTGTGTTGTCGTTGGCGTTTTGTTATGTTGTCTTACTGCGTTGGCGCCTGCGTTCTCTCAGTCTACCTCTCAGTTTTTCAAGGGTTTATGAAACAATGCAACCCAATCCAATCTAACCCATATTTTATGGGTTGGGTTAGGAATACTGTTTGGGTTATTTGGGTTGCCAACCTATATTTTCGGTTTGGTTGGGTTGGGAATGCACCTAACCCAACCCAACCTATTTACACCCCTAGATTCTGCTACCATTAGTGTGAGATCATCTACCCGTGATAGTGAGAAGTACAACAGAAAACCAGTTCCTATCTGTGAGTAGTGTTGGAAATTACACAGTTGCCCCCAGGAGGGAAGAAATGTCCTCCAAATGACAAACAGAATTCCAAGCGAGCTTATGTGAGTGAGTCTGTTGGAACTTCTCAACCATCTAGTCACACTGGAAAGCGGAACAATCTTAGTCTGTCCACGTTAGGAGTTGTTGCTCAATCAAGTATGCTTCAGCTGCTCAGTCTTATCAGTGTTGATGGGAAAAATCGTTGGATTTTTTTTTCGGGTGCTACATATCATCTTACAGGTTCCTTTGAGAGTTTTTTTTTCCTATATTTCGTGTGTCGGTAATGAAAAACCAGAATTGCAGTGCAGATGGTTCCCTAGCCCCATTACTGGAAAGGGGCAAATTTTTCCCTTTGAAAGGCTACCCTTACGTAATGTGTTGCATGCGTCCAAGATTTCTTATAACTTGCTATCTATAAGCAAGATTACTGTGAGTTAAACTGCAAAGCAACTTTCTTACCTGATTTTGGTTCTGTTTCCTTTTAGGACTTGAGCTTGGGGAGGATGATTGGCACTACCCGACAATGTAGGGGACTTTACCTCCTTGATGATGATGCTTCCTCTAGTAGGCATCTAAGACTAGTTTTTTATCTTCGTACTTTACTACTTTGGATAAAGACTATATGTTGTGTCATTTCCGTCTGAGGCACCCGAACTTTCGATATATGAAATATTTATTTCCTCATCTATTCTCTAAAGTTGATGTTTCTACCTTATCTTGTGTTGCGTGTATTCAGGCTAAATAACATAAGGTCTCTTTTCCCTCACAACCATATAAACCAACCCAACCTTTCACTCTTATCCATAATGATATTTGGGGGCTATCCAAGGTTATTACCTCCTCTGGGAAACGATGGTCTGTGACCTTCATTGATGACCATACCCATTTTATCTGGGTCTTTCTCATCTCTAACAAATTCGAGGTCACCTCCATATTCCGAGACTTCTATCACATGGTAGAAACACAATTCTATGCAAAAATTGCAATTCTACAGAGTGACAATGGTCGTGGGTTTTAAAACCATACCCTTAATAAGTTTTTGTCCTCCAAAGGGATTGTCCAACAGAGTTCTTGTGCTTACAGCCCCCAATAAAATGAGGTTGTCGAACGAAAAAACTGTCTCCTTATGGAAGTAGCTTGCTCTCTTATGTTGTCTACTTTCCTTTCCTTTTATCTATGGGGCGATGTTGTTCTTACTGCAACTCATCTTATCAATTGGATGCCCTTTCGTGTTCTCCACCTACAAACCGCCTTAGAATGTCTTAAAGAGTCGTATCATTCTACTTGTCTCATTCCTGCGGTCTCCCTTCGGGTTTGCGAGTGCACGACCTACGTTCATAGCCATGGCCCTAACCATACCAAATTCACCCCTTGGGCTCAGTCGTGTGTGTTTGTTGGGTATCCCCTTCATTAACAGGGCTATAAACGTTTCTATCCTCCTTCCTGTAAATACTTTGTTTTCATGGATGTCACTTTCCTTGAGGATCGTCTTTTCTTTCCCGTTAACCTACTTTAGGGTGAGAGTGTGAGTGAAAAGTCTACTATATGGTCCCCTTTGAGTCTACCAATCCCTTATCTGACCCCGATCCTCACAATATGGTCTTACCTATAAACCAAGTTTCCTAAATAAATTACTATAGGAGAAATCTCATAAAGGAAGTTGGGTCCCCCACTGTTTAGCCGATTCTACTCCAAGATCTTGAACCATTACGAGATCAAGGTATGATTAATCTTATTGACTTATATGTTGATAATAAAATGGGCAAGAATGACAAGTCTGATATTGCTGTTCTTGAAGATATGGGTGAAAATGGCAGTGTTTATGAGATTGAGGTTAGAGCAGAAGTTGCAAATGATGAGACTGAACATGATTATTCAGGTAATCTTGATGAATATGGTCCTGCACGAAGCACTCCATCTGTAATTACGTCTCTTAGAGAACCAATCACACCTCAGTTTAGAGCCTTTGCAATCAATCTTGACTCCACCACGATACCTAAGAATATCCACATTGCCTTCGAGTGCCCTAAATGGAAAGTTGGAAAGCTGTAGTTATTGAAGAAATGAAAGTTTTTGAAGAAACAAGACTTCAGAGCTTTGTGCTCTCCCTAAAGGGCATAAAATTGTGGGAAGTAAATAGGCGTTTACACTCAAGTACAAAGTAGATGGAACTTTAGACAGACACAAAGCTAGATTAGTTGCAAAAGGGTTCACTCAGACTTATGGAGTTGACTACTCTGAGACTTTTTCTCCCATTGCACTGTTAAACACCGTTAGGGTCCTGATGTTTGTTGCTGTGAATGAAGATTGACCCATATATCAACTAGACGTTAAGAATACGTTCTTTAATAGATATTTAGAAGAGGAAGTCTATATGAGCCCCCTCCCCCAGGCTTTGAAGCCTAATTCGACCATCGGGTTTGCAAGCTTCAGAAATCCTTGTATGGGTTGAAACAATCACCAAGAACATGGTTTGACAGGTTTACCACCTTCGTCAAGTTTCAATGGTATAGTCGGGCACTTTGATCACACTTTGTTTACGAAAATCTCCAAGCCTGGAAAGGTTGTTGTGTTGATTGTCTACGTTGATGACATTGTGTTATTTGGGGATGACGTTGAAATCATCCAACTGAAAAAGAAGATGGGGGATGAATTTGAAATTAAAAACTTGGAAAATTTAAAGTACTTCTTTGTGATGGAGGTAGTTAGATCGAAAGAAGGTATCATACTACCTCAAAGAAAGTATGCCCTTATTTGCCAACTGAAATAGGTATGACGGGATGTCGACTTGCTGATATGCCTATCGAGTTCAATGCTAAATTGGAAAATTTAGTTGATAAAGAAAAATATCAGCGCTTGGTGGGAAAATTGATCTACTTATCCCACACTAGACCAAATATCTTCGATGTTGTAAGTATCCTTAGTCAGTTCATGCAATCTCCTTACGAGGAACAAATGGAGGCAGTTAACAGAAGTCTAAGGTATTTGAAAACAACTCCTGGTAAAGGGTTGATGTTTAGGAAGATTGATAGAAGGTGTATTGAGGCCCATACTAATTTTGACTGGGTCTGGTATGTTTTTAGCAAATCCACCTTGGGTATTGTACGTTCGTGTGGGGCAATCTCATACCTTGGAGGAGTAAGTAGCAAGGGGTTTTGGCCAGAAGCAATGCTGAAGCTGAGTACAGGACTAGAGTTTGGGGATATGTGAGGAGATTTGGCTACAGAAGTGTTATCTAATCTTCGTCAGGATTATGAGGTGTCTAAGAAATTATTTTTTGACAATAAGGCTGCTATTAGCATTGCTAACAACCCAGTTCAATATGATAGAGCCAAACGTCTGGAGATTGATAATCACTTTATTAAAAAAGCATATGCATTCCTTGCATTCTCTCAAGCGAACACAGGTTGTTGATACTCTCACCAAGGGCCTTCTTAGATAGAGTTTTGATTCTTGTGTTAGCAAGTTAGGTATTATTGACATTTACATCCCAACTTGAGGGGGATTGATAGAATTAGTGGGCTTGTATGCTGAAAACCCAACGGTAATTTTGTAATTTATGTTACCCTAATTATTCTTTCCTTTTTTGTTTAGGCTCTTGTTGCCTTTCAACTTTTCCCTCTTGTATCGGTTTGTTGCATAAGAAAATAATAAAAAAAATTTACCTTGATTTTTTCTCAGTATTAAGATTTCCACGTAAATTTTTGTGTTAGTTATTTGTCGTTACTTTCAATATAGCCTATTTTTATATTTACCAACCTTGGAGAAAATGACCGGAAGAGATTCCAGAATGATGCTCGAATTTGGGTATTGAGTTCCACTCCACTGATTTTTCAATTTATGCCCCATTTTTCTTTTTAACATACAACTACTTCATATATATGGTTGTCATTGTATCGTATCATTTATGGACTTCAAAAACAAACACAAAATAATTTCTTATTTTTATTTTTTATCTTTTATGCAGTTGCCTACGATGATTGGGCAGTCCTATGGACAATAACTTTGCAAGGACACTGATGCAGATCTAGTCTGAAGGCTAGTGCTTACAATACATTGGTTTCTTCTCTAACTTATGGTGCTAGATTTATGAGTCCGTCAAGTTGATGACCTTAATTTTGTGGTTTCCTGCTGCGCACTACACAATTGAAAGTATATTCACTTTAGCTTTATATTTATTTTAGGCTTTCTTGTTTCAGGTGCGTAGTAGATAACCTTTTAGGGAGTTTTTTTTTTTTTTTTTTTTTTTTTTTTTTTTTTTTTTTTTTAATAGTTAGGAACAAGCTCTCATTGAGAAAAAATGAAAAAGAAAAAAAAAATAAAGGCATACGAAAACAAACCAGCTCAACATATTAGGGAGAAATAACAGGTAGGCTCCACGGTGGTATCAAGCCAACAAATCAAAGCACCACCTCACACAAATTCAGAAGCTTCGGTTGGTTAGGGTTTTTTTATCTGAGCCATTTGGTGCCGTATGTACAAATTATGTAATATTTAGATTTATTCTTTATTCTTTTCGTCCAAAATTAAAAGGTTACTTTCTGTATAAACAAGGCATCTCAGCCTTTATTCAACCCATTCAATACAGAAAGATTTCTCTAAAAAGTGTCTCGAAATTCTCTTTCCTTATTCGGTATCAGTACGTGAAGAATAGCCAACTTCAATCTTTGCTTGAATGCCCTTCACGAATTTTAGCAATTCTTCACTAATCTGTTACTAAATCAATCACAACAGTCAAGCTTGATAGAGGAAACTTCCTACTATGGGAAACCCTAACTCTTCCCATCGTTAAGGGCTACAGGATTTAAGGTCATCATTGGCAATGAGCCTCCGTATATAATTAAATTTTCCTTTATCTACAAGCTTAAGTTTTTATGTTGGATTAGTGATTTAAAGCAGGTTACTTCAGGATGTAAATTCAAGGAGTTTTAACTACTATGTTCTAAATAGGGATACCTTATTATAAGTTGGACCTTATGTTGCACGTAGAGTTTGAAAGACCAAATTATTTATCTCTATTATTAGAAAAATTTAAAGGGTTTAAATCAAATAGCCTAATTTGGCATATGATTTTACACAATGGGTCTAATTTGCCTATATATTACACTAAGATTCTAATTTGGCTTATGATTTTATACAATGGGTCTAATTTGCCTATATATTACACTAAGATTCTAATTTGGCCTATGATTTTACACAATAGGCCCAATTTGCTTATATATTACACTAAGGTCATAATTGGATTAATATTTTATAGAAAAGTTTGGTCCAAATTATTACACTACCTATATTAAATGATTTATGAATTAAAAATAAATAAATAAAAAAATTAGTAAGTGATACATTATACTCTCCTTCGTGCGTTGAAATTTTTCTTCAATCGATCTTTAGGGTTTTGTAAAATTCCTTCATCTCTTCCGCAGCATTCTTCCCTATGTAAATTTCAGCGGAATCAAGATGGAAGACGAAACGATTGTGAAAATGGACGAGATTTTGAAATCCGTATTGATCACACTCGATCCAAGAGTTGACAATTATTTTTCGATTTTAACTCCTTTTTTCTCTAGAGAAAGAAATCGAGCGAATCTCGTTTGAAAAAAACAAGTCGAATTCGTTGTTGAGTTAATTAATCGACGGCGGCGGGCATTGGAGAATCCAGATTCTGACGGCATGCGACGTGGTTTTCGTACCTGGACACGCTTTTCAATTTTAAAATCGATGGGCGTGGCGGCAGAGGGAATTCGTCGGCGACGAACGAGGAATTGGTGACACTTTGTTCGGAGTTTTTGAATGGTGGGAAAGACACGACGGAGATAGTGATAGAGTGAGGGGGCAGAATTGATAGAGAGTAAGAAAGTCTAGAGGAAGATTGTGGAAGAAATTAAAAAGACGGTTGGTGAGAGAAAAGTAGAGGTATATATTAAAAGAGGTATATATTAAATAAAATAGTGTATATTACAATAGTGCATTTTTCCAGTTATTGAAATTGAAAGCAATCTGATAATACACTTTTCGACTGAGATGGTATATATTAAATAAAATAGTGTATATTAGGATATTATACATTATAATTTGAAGTTAACTGAATTTACAATATTAAATGCAATATTGTAACGTTTTGAACTGCAAAGTTTGATCTAAAAAACTAAAGCAAATAATGTATACATTATGGTTGAAAGAATATCATGTGGTTGAAATATAGGAAAATAATGGAGAGTATATTTACAATATTATAAAGTATATAGGAATATAAAGGTAAGAAAAATTTAGGAAATGTATTATAATTGAAATTAAAATTTTAACAACATTACAATATAAAAAATTTAATTATAAGTAGAAAACATAATAAATGAAGAATAATCTAGTTTAATAAGGAAAACTTGCATCTCTTGTGGTTATGATCAACACGTCCAAAACGGCTATATTTAACGTGTCTCTTGAACTCTATTCTTGAAGGAATTCTAATCTTCTTGAGAATTCCTTCGGTCGACCAACAACACGTTTTACATTAAGGGGAAGGATGACAATCTCAGACACACTAAAACTAATGTAATTATGCGATTCATTGAAAAATCCATCGAAGTATAATATAATTCTGGTCATCCTGACAAACATATTACAAATATATGAAACTATTACTATATGCCAAAATAAATGTATTATGGTAAATAATAAGGGGTATATATATAATTAAATATATTGCAATACTGTCCATCCAAACGAATGTACGTACTATGTTAATATGAAGGAGTATATATTTACATATACAGAGAAGATAAATAACTACTGTAGCGGAACTTCAAAATCTAAAATACAGTAGATTGAGTATGTATTTACATAAACAGAGAATATAAATAACTAATGTAATAGAAATTCTAAATCTAAAATACAGTAGATTGGGTATATGTGAAGGCGGATGAATTTGTCAAATAGAAAAGGCGGTGAAGCTCTATAATGTAAATTAAAGTTTCCGACGGTTGAGGATTTCCGGCGGTGGAAGAAAGATCCGATTGTGTAATAAATTTCTGACAAAAAAAAAATGATGGTTGAGGACTTTCGGGGGTGAAGAAATTAAATAGGGAAGATATATCCTGCGAAAGGTAATCAAAAAATTGATCGACGAATTAATATAGATGCCGACAAATGTGAGCAGAAGATGACGGAGGAAAAAATGGGAAAAACTAAATGAAGATATATATTTTTAATAATATTTTCATATTAAAACATATATTATTTGATTAGAAAGAAATTGCATTTATACAATGAGAAAAAAAATGAGAAACGTTTATTTATTTATTTAATTATTACATATTAATTAAAAATACAAATAAGAAAATTGTAATGTATATAATTATGATAACAATAATGTAATTAAGGAAATAAATAATTCTTAAATTTGAAAATGACATATATTGTTAATCATAAGGATAAAATAGTCCTAAAAAAAAAAAGAAAATTCCTATTCATGTAAAAAATTGGTAATTTAAGATATTTCTGAAATTTCGTTGCCAAATTAGGTTTTTCTTCTAAATCTTTCAAAAATTTAGACAGAAGACCTACTTTACATATAATTTTACACCAATATCTCAAAATCTTATTAGTTTTCAAAATCAAGATTTATGACCATTTTATTCCTCATAGTAATTACAAATATATATATATATATTTGAAATTATGTATTACCATAATTAACTTATATCGTATTTATTATGAATCTTAAATTTACCTATTTAATAAATTTAATATATAATAATTTAATTTAATTTAATTTAATTTTTCTTATATTATATCATTTATTAGATATATAATTTAATCATGGTATATATTTTAGTTAAATTTGATAATAATATATTAAATATTTTTCACAAAGTAACGTATTTATCTTAATTGCATGTTAAACAAATGTTTTCTATCTACGATTTACTATTTCCGATATCTTTCACCATTTTTTCGTCCACTTTTCAATGTCTTTCATCCAATTTTTGTTTGATTTATATCTCATCGATCAATATTTATTTTTCCGGTCGTCTCTTATTCGGCGTCTTCATCCTTTTTTCATCCACTTATTCGGTGAGTGCATATTTCGGTTTATTTATCCGTTCAAGTTTTCAATAAAAAAAAATCCATGGTGAACTTTTCAGTCATCTCCTTCAACTATTAGTTTGATGTTATTATTTTTTTTTGAATTGCGAAACATAGTATACAATATATAAAGAATTTTTTCCCTTTATTATTTAAATACTAGTGTGCGGTTAAATAACTTATTTTTTAAATATATAAAATATTTAATGAACTTCTTGTCTCTTTCTCAGTGCATACGATTGCATTATTAAAATGATTATATGTTGTGCACATTATGTATACTTTCATTTTTATAAAAATAAATAAGCAATGACTCATATATATTATATACTAGTGCATATTTCAAATATTGTTATTATATGATCATTATATACTCATACATATTTCAAAATACTGTGAACTTTTCGGTCATCTCCTTCAACTAATTGTTTCGTTGTATTAAATTTTTTCTTAAATTGTGTAATATAATATACAATATATAATAAACTTTTATCCCTTTCTTATTTAACACTATTGTGCGGATAATGAACTTCGTTTTTAAGTTTTTGGACCTTGGACTATTTATTTCTTTTTAGGATCAATGGTGCACCTGTAACGTCCTGAAAATTTAGATAATTTTTTTTTGGAAATTATTATCTTAATTTTGTGTAATTAGGTTCAAAAGAATGGACGTTGCTTTAACGATTTATTAATAAATTGTTAGAAATTGGAGTTTAATTAAATAATCTTGAGTGCTTATTTAATTAAATTTGGGAAGTGGTTTCATCTTTTATATTGGAATTTTATGTATATATGGATTTATATACATATAACTATTATGGAAAACGAAAAGATATATTTGTTAAAATATAATTTGTTAAGGAAATGATATGACATTTTGGAAAGAAGAAGATTAAGATAATTGTTGAGATATAATTATTTTAGGAAAGATGTTGTATTGTTGAAAGAAGATAAAGAGATTTATTTGAAGAATATTATCTTGGAGAAAGATGTTGTGGAGAAAGAAAAATAAGTTTAAAGTAATAATTATATAATGAAAAATATAATTATTTTTATTAAGAGATATTTATGAGGAGAAAGAAAAGGTTTGATTGGACGTGGGGTTTTAAATGAAGAGAGAGAAGATTTGTTTTGTGAAAGAATTCAAAAAGGAAAAGAAAGATATTTAGGAAAGGAAAGAAAAATAATAATATTAGTGATATTGTTATTATTATAAATACCTCGTTCTACGTGCCTTCATCCTATTCACAAACCTAAAGGAAAAAGCCCTAACCCTAGTCGCCGCCCCTCTCCGATCGACTGCCGCCACCGCTACCCTCTCGTTTTCCTCCTCCGTAGACGGTCGCCCTGAAGCTCCGTCCGAAACAGATGTTGTTGTCGTCGTCGAAGCTTTCTGTCGCAAAGGTTGCTGTTAACCGAGCCGTCGAAGCCTCCTCCGTTCATCATCGCTCGCTGTCGGTGTCCCATCGTCGAAACGTCATTCGGTTCGCGTCAGTCGCCCAAGCCGTGTCAACCGTTCGACCTGTTTCTTCGTGAACTGTGCGACCCGAGCCGAGCAGCACGCGAACCCCCACGTCGCCTGCAAGCCGTGCCGCGAGCCGATCCTTCCTTGCAAGCCGCACCGCGAGCCGATTCTTCCCTACAAGCTGCGCCGCGAGCCGATTCTGCCTCAGCCGAGCCAGTTCCTCTCTATTCAAGCCATTTTGAGCCGCCAGTCTTAATTTTTAGTCTTTTTTCCACCTAATTTGGTAAGTCTTAATGGGTTTTGAGTAATACCCATTAAATGGAGATTTTGGACTTTAATTAATTTAATTTGGTTTTAATTTAAAATTTTCCCTTTAAGGTTTAGTTGGATAATACCCTGGAAAATAATCTGTGGAATTCTATCAATAAGGTTTCAACCTCAACTTTGGGGTTTGGTTATTGGAAAGCTTCGACTGTGCTGGATAGAGACTAAACGTTTAACAAATCTTGAGGTAAGAGATTCTACTACTGGACCTTCAAACTGAATTTAAAAGACTGCATGTATTTACGATTATGCATTGACGGTAGCTAAGACGCATAAGGCGATGCTATAGATTATGATTGAGGTTAAGTTGATGGTGATGACCGATGATATGTTGTTAATGATGACTATTATGTCTATGACTATTATGATACATGATCTGTTAATCACATGCTTAAGGATGTTACGGTTAATATGCATGTTATGTTATGATGCTTATAATGATGTCACATTCTTTTGGGTTATGGTGCTTGTTAACTTTATATATTGATAAGTTTCTTACCCCACCTGTATCGTGATCCTATCTATGGGGTCACTCGCACGACTAGGGGTGTTCCTACGGAATCACTCGCACGATTTAGGGTTGTACCTACGGATCACGTGCACAGTTAGGGGACAATATATTATGTATACGGGGTCGCTTGCACGACTAGGGGTATTCCGACGAAACCACTCGTACGACTAAGGGTGTCCTCATGGGATTGCTCGCACGATTTAGGGGTGTTTGTACGGTCTCACTCCACTCAGGTGTGCTTCGTTGGACACACGATGCTACGTTTATGTTTCTAATGAAAAGTTAACAGATCACACAGTGAGACTAGTAGTGGGTCCCTTACTGAGTATATTTATATACACTCTTTTCTATGTTTAATGTTTCAGGTTGAGGTAAAGAACTTAATAAACTGGCGAGTGATAGCGAGAGATCCGTGGCATGCCATATGGGGACACTGTTCAACTTCCGCACTGTATTTTTAAATTTTAACCATTTTACGTAAGATTTTGTCCGATTTATTTGTTTTTGTTTCTTTAAAAATTGTTAGAACCCGTGGGTCATGTTTTCAAATTATTTTTGTTAATTTTAATAACCTTATGTTTTTTTTTGTAAACATCTTGATGTAAATTTAAAAGTGTGTATTTTATTTGTGTTTATCTTTTGAGTAATGAACTTAACTTAGTTTAAAAGTTTGGGTCATTACAGTTGGTCAAATGACCAAAATGCCCATTTGGTTAATTATTATATTAATTAACGGTTAATTGGAAATGTGGCAATTAATTGTGAATTTGAGGCTACTAATCCCCATTGATAATTAATGGATTAATGAGGTGTTGAACTTATATGAAATAATATTGCATGTAATTTGCATGTAGATTTCATATAAAATTTCTCATTACCGAATGAGAATGATATGAGTTTTTTCTAAAAAAAAAATAACACCAAAGCGATACACTCCCATCTCTCAATATTCTTCCCATAACCAAGTCCCACAACTCCGTTCTTGGTCCTGAGCATAGTGGGTCAACTTGGTGGTTGTCTTAGCTCGTGTTTTTCAGGCAGAGGAGAAACGTTGGATTAAAAAAGAGGTTGTGAACTACAAAGGTAAGAACATTGTTTACCTTCCTCTCTCTTTGTTTAGGTCCATTGCATAATATGTGCATGTTAGCTTCTAACTCGTTTAGATGCATATAGAGTAAAGCATGATCTTTATCTTCCGCTGCTGCATGTCTCTGCTTGGTTTTTGTTTTTCCATCATGTGGTATCAGAGCATGCTTAGCTTTACTCATATGCATATGGTGGGTTCTTACAATTTATGTGATAAATTGTTATGGTTGAACTAAAATAGATTAGTTTTGGTTTTGGCTCTAAATTAAGTTATTTATTTGCTTTAATCTTTGTAATTAGCCCTGTTGGTGGCTTAATTTATTTTTGCAAAGAGTCTGTAATTTATTTGAGTCATTAGAGTTGAGATTAGGCTGTAATCTTACTTGCGGGAAGAAGAAGATGCATCAAGCCTATCGTTCATCCTCTCAACGATCGCATATGGTATGCGTATCGCTTGGGCCAGTGAACATTGTGCTTACCAGCTAAACAATCGCGTAAGGTACGCGTATCATTTAAAGAAGAATCCATCGCTTACCAGCTAAACGATTGCGTATGGTATGCATATCGTTTTAAGATGACTCTATCGTTTATATGTTAACTGATCGTGTAAGGTACGCGTATCGTTTGCGTAAGAAGCGATCGTATATCCGCTAAGCGATCGCGTAAGGTACGTGTTGTGATAGCGCTAAACGATCGTTTACCTCTGAAATGGTCGTATATCTGCTAAGCGATCGCGTAAGGTACGCGTAAAGCTAAGCGCTTAAACGATCGTGTATATGTTAAGCGATTGCGTATGGTACACGTGTCGCTGGCACCTATAAACGATCGCATATGGTCTGTTAAGCAATCCTGTATGATTTGCTCAGCGATCACATATGGTATGCGAATCGCCTATACCCGTGAATGTCGTCTGCCTACTCAACGATCGTGCAAAGGTTGTTATGCGTTTATTGTACTCCATCAAATTATTATTGTAATAATTTAGTTTTAACTTAATTTAGAGAGCCAAAATCTATCTATTTTTAGGTGTTTTAATTAATCTTGCATGTGATGTATGGTTTAATTATTACTAAAATTGTATGTGCTTATTATATGACATATAGTTTTAAAATCCCACCATAGGTTAACATGTACATGCATGTAGAGAAAATTAATATGGAAATTAATTAATATGATTAATTAATGATTAAATTAATTTGATTAATTTAAAAGATAATTGAATTAATTTTATTAAATATGATTTAACAAAATTATTCAATTATTAAGCCATATTAGTTTGTTTTTGAATGATTATAAGTTAGTCTAATGGTTTTATAATTGTTATAAAATGAAATTGGACTTTAAAATCTATAATAAAGATAAGATGCATGCTCACCTAGGTTAATACCATATCTTCCATAAATTAGCTTTAGGTCGATATCTTGTAAAACTAAGTTACAAGAGGCTCACCTGATTCGATCTTATCAACAAGTCAGATAAGATGACTAAGGATTGGAGGTTTTTAAGTTGACCGTTTACGGAACACCTTCTACTTGGAGATTGTAATCGGTTCTTGAGCCTAGTTAACCTAGTTCTATGCGCATGCGTGAGAGGTGTAAAGTAATAAAATTGGTTTATCACCTAGACATCGTAGGTTAAAATCCAGTATAAATGTTATACTTAGATGTTTTACCTAGATTTAGGATTTGTTTAAGTTAGCCTAAATTAAATCTTGAATAATTTACCCAAAATTTTAGAACACTTTAGCTTGAGAAAAGTATCGTACTTTTAGCTTTAGCGTCCCCAAGAGTTCACACCGTGAGGTTCATGTAGGGCTTTGGGCCATGCATAGGAGTGCACTCCATTCGGAGAGTGTTTGCATGAGCTATGAACAAGGTGAATAGGGGAAGTAGTTCATAGTAAGTGGGTGAGGGATATATGACAATACATCTCACGGTCTCTTCCATTGGGTCGCACTGTGAGATTCCTATAATGCGCCTGCTTGTCTGCCTTGGAGCGACGTGCCATTCGGAGGGCTGTATTATAGGATTCGGAACATCACGAACTCCATATTTGGATAGGGTCTCTTAGATAAGTTTTCATATTGTGTTTCCACCTTCGGGAGCATAATGATTCTTATCTTTGAGGACCGAAAATGGAGGGTCACACTTACAAGAATTACTAAAATAGTTAGTATATTCTTGATCGAAGTAAACGGTAACTAAATGCTAAGTAAATATGAGATATTTGTGAGTTAGCATTTGGTCAAGATTGTCTTGATTCAAAGGACAAGTAATCGGCCACCCTTCGGTAGAGGTTATTCTGAACCTTTGAATTATTGTTGCAAAACATAATAAAAAGGGTTTATTATTAAAAGTTTTGCTAAAATGATTGGTTTATTTAGATTATAGTTTACTAAACAAAGTATGTTTGCTTTTCAGCATGAATAGCTTGATAGTTCAATTGTTAGCTTCTGAAAAATTTAACGGTGATAACTATGCGGCGTGGAAATCAAATCTTAACACAATGCTAGTTGTTGATGATTTAAGATTTGTCTTAACTGAGGAATGTCCTCTAACCCCAACCTCAAATGCAAACCGAGCTAGTTGGAAAGTATATGATCGATGGATAAAAGAAAATGAGAAAGCCCGTGTCTACATTCTTGCTAGCATGTCAGATGTTTTAGCAGAGAAGTATGAATCCTTAGCCACGGCTAAAGAGATTATGGATTCTTTGAAAGGAATGTTTGGGCAGCCAAAGTGGTCCCTAAGACATGAGGCAATCAAATACATTTACACTAAGCGTATGAAGGAGGGGACCTCTGTTAGAGAACATGTCCTGGACATGATGATGCACTTCAATATTGCTGAAGTAAATGGTGGTGCCATCGATAAGGCTAATCAAGTTAGTTTCATCTTAGAGTCTCTTCCGAAGAGCTTCATACCATTCCAAAAAAATGCGTCCCTGAATAAGATAGAATTTAACTTGACAACCCTTTTGAATGAGCTCTAAGTTTCTAGAATCTTACCAAGCGTAAAGGAAAAGAAGTAGAAGCAAATGTTGCTACTATAAAAGGAAAGTTCAAAAGAGGACTGTCCTCTAAATCTAAATCTGGACCATAAAAAACCAATCGAAAGATTGAGAAGAATGGAAAGGGGAAGACTCCCAAGCAGAACAAGGTAAAGAAGACTACAGAAAAAGGTAAATGTTACCACTGTGGAGAAAATGGGCACTGGCTGTGAAACTGCCCAAAATACCTTGCTCAGAAAAAAGCAGAGAAAGAAGCACAAGGTAAATATGATTTACTTGTACTTGAAACATGTTTAGTGGAAAATGAAAATTCTACCTGGATATTAGATTCAGGAGCCACTAATCATATTTGTTTCTCATTTCAGGAAACTAGTTCTTGAAAAAGGCTTTCTGAAGGCGAGATCACTCTCAAAGTTGGAACTGGAGAAATGGTCTCCGCTAAAGCAGTGGGAGATTTAAAGTTGTTTTTTAATGATAGATATATTTTACTCAAGAATGTCTTGTATGCACCTCAAATGAAGAGGAATTTGATATCTATCTATTGTTTAATAGAACATATGTATAAAATATCTTTTGAAATTAATGAAACGTTCATTTTAAGAAAAGGTATTCACATTGGTTCTGCTATATTTGAAAACAACTTATATAAGTTAAGACCAACACGAACGAATTTTGTCTTAAATACTGAGATGTTTAGAACAGCTGAAACTCAAAATAAAAGACAAAAAGTTTCTTCTAATGCCTTCTTATGGCACTTAAGATTTGGTCACATAAATCTCAATAGGATTGGAAGACTGGTTAAGAGTTGACTTCTAAATCAGTTAGAAGATAATTCTTTACCTCCATGTGATTTCTATTTTGAAGGAAAAAAATGACTAAAAGATCTTTTACTGGAAAAGGTCTTAGAGCCACCCCTTTAGAGCTCGTACATTCAGACCTTTGTGGACCAATGAATGTTAAGGCTCGAGGAGGATACAAATATTTAATCAGCTTTATTGATGATTATTCTAGGTATGGTCATATTTACCTAATTCAGAACAAGTCTGATTCTTTTGAAAAGTTGAAAGAATATAAGGCTGAAGTTGAAAATGAATCAGGTAAAACAATAAAGATACTTCGATCAGATCGAGGTGGAGAGTATATGGATTTGTGATTCCAAGACTATTTGATAGAACATGGAATCCAATCACAACTCTTTACACCTAATACACCTCAGCAGAATGGTGTATCAGAAAGAAGAAACCGAACTTTGTTAGACATGGTTCGCTCTATAATGAGTTTTGCTCAGTTGCCAAATTCTTTTTGGGTATATGCTTTAGAGACAACTATCTATATTTTGAACAACGTTCCCTCTAAGAGTGTTTCTGAAATACCTTATGAGCTATGGAAAGGCCGTAAAGGAAGTTTACATTGTTGGGTTTTATGTCCTAAAACTCGTAGATAGTAAATATAATCAATTGACCGTCATTAATAAAGTATTTTATTATTTAATTTCAATAAGTGTTATTGATTATTTTATTAGTTTTGTCTTAATAACCCAAATCCAATAAACTAACATCCTAAGCTGTTTGATGAGTCTTGAACAGTATGTAGAGACATACAGGGATTAATGTTCAAGATCAGCTTAAAGAGTCTATAGTATAGGGTTAAGGTTGGGTACCTTATCCTGTTAACACTATGGATACGGCTCACTTTGTATTTGATACAGACACATTGATCAAATGCGTTCATGTATGTGACATGCGAGTGAGGGTATCCTATGCAATGAGTTTGCATAAGACTGGACCACGAAATAGTAATCACTAGATGTAACTCCGTTAACTAGTTGGATTGCTATTTCATTAGGATGACCTAGGTAACTTAGTCTTAATCCTGAGTGTATTATGAACTCCTGTTTGCGAGGGATTGTCCTTTGATTTATACGAGTGAGAGTGGCCAGATTGCCGACTCAATATTCTTATCATTTTGGGGACAATACCGAGTGGAGAGCTGGGAACATAATCACACAAGATGGAATTCACTCCTTCCCACCTTTAGGGTAAGTAGATAAGTGTTCCCTTAAATGGTGTCTCCGAGACTTGAACAAAGGGCCCTACCCTCTCAATGGCACGAGAGGGGTTTCTGTTTAGTGGTTGGACCATAAACAGGTTGTTCATTAGAGGAGCACTGGTATTTAAGGACTAGAGGTAACCCAGGGGTAAAACGGTAATTTGACCCAGCTGGAGTTACGAACACTTGTGAAGGACTAACTTACTGGTATTGGTCTATATCCGTGGACACAGAAATATATCTACAGTGAGAAGAGTTCAGCTGTGAGTCTTTAGTGGAGTGTACACACAGTTAACGAATATTGATTAATGTGGTTAATGAGTTTAGCCAATTAATCTCATATCGTTGTAGCTTCTGATCTGTAGGTCCATTAGGTCCCCTTCCTAGCTCATAAAGAGTAATGAGATTTATTTATATTGGTTGTAATTTGAAATGTTCAAATTTACTTTGGGAATTAATATAATGTATATTGATACATTATAATATAAAGTTTATATTTTAATTAGACTTTATTATATAAATTTAATTTTGGATATGATTCAAAATTAAATTATGAGAGAATAAAATATTTGAATAAGTTCAAATATCAGTTTAATGTGAATTAGATTCATATTAAAACTATAAGTTAAAATTTAATGTGTATATGATACATATTAAAACTATAAGTTATGAGAGAAATTTATATTTGAATATGATTCAAATTATGGATTAAATTAAATATAAGATATTTAATTTAGAAATTAATTAATTGGAGAATTAATTAATAGTTTTGTTTAATTTGATTTAATTAAATTTGATTTAATTAAATTAATTAAATTAAAACTATAGGTTATGTGAGAGATATTCATTTAAATAAGATTTAAATGAAATATTAATTATTTAATTATTTATTTAATTAATATAATTAATTAATTAATTAATATTAATTTAATATTAATTTATTAAATTAATAAGGAACGTGGGTGGTTTTCCCACGTTCCCAATTATTCTCTCTAACTTCCCTCTTCTTCCGACTGAAGAAGAGGGAATTTTTTGCGTAACAAATTTTTTTTTTCTCTTAAACGGGAGAGAGTTCTGCGAAGAAGTCTATCCATTCTAAAAAAAAAAAAATCTCTCCATTCCCTTATTCCAATTTTGGTTCCCACAAACCATCTCAATCAGAGAATAGGAAGGTTTTCAAGTGGTGGTGCCCCAAAAATTTGGTGATTGGCAGATTCAGAGTCGTCAACGAGCGTAAGTTTTATTCTCTGTAATTTTTTAAAGCATGTTTAATCAATATTTTATGCCAATGTATTGGTATTTTTAAGGTTCTAATTAAAATTGAGTTTCTGTATATTTTCCGCTGTAAAGGGTTTTCATCCCTTCAATTGGTATCAGAGCCATCTCAGTTTTAATTGAGAATTTTAAAAATTTGCATTGGTTAGGTGGGATCTCTGCATTATGAATGTGGTTTTTGCAATTGAATGTTTCTGTAATTTTGGCCATAGATTTACTGTTTTGATAAGATCAAAATGTAAAGGCCCCTGCGTTTTTGGGCATTTTAATTTGTAAATCTGTAATTTAGAGTCCAATTTTTGGATTCGGGGTGTTTTTCTGAGTTTTTTGACACCAAATTTGCCCAAAACGGACACCCGGAAGGCCATCAACGAGAGTTTTTCGATTCTGTACGGAAACCGAGAAAAAAAAAAAAAAAAAAAAAAAAAAAAAAAAAAATCCGCGGCTGGAGGTTGAAGAAGGGATGACGTCATCGTGACGTCACTGGATGTACGGACGGAGCCCGCGGCTCGGCTCGGCGGCACTTGTACGGACGGCTCGGGTGTACGGACGGCTCGGCGGGGTGTACGGACGACTCGGCTTCGGGTGTACGGACGGCTCGGCTCGTGGTGTACGGACGGCTCGGCTCGGATGTACGGACGGCTCGGTTCACTCGGCTGTACGGACGGCTCGGCGCGGTCGGCTCGGTTCGGCTCCGATTTTTTCATATGGTGCCGGTTCAAGGGGTTTTGGGCCGGTTCTTCCTATTTTAGGCCGGTTCAAGCATTTTTTAGCCGGTTTGAAGTTTTTTGAAGGTTTTGAGGCCGGTTTTGGAGCTTTGAAAGCACTTTTAGGATTTTTTAAGGCTTTATTATTGTAATTATTGCTTTATTTTATCCTAGAGGCCAATTTTACAGGTTCAATTGTTATTTAATGCTTTATGGATGTCATTTAGATGAATCCCACCTTAGGTTAAGCATGTTCATGCATTTTTATATATTATAAATGTTATAATGTATGGTTTTAATGCATGATTATGAATTTCATGAGTAATTTAAAATATGTTGATATTTTAAATATATGAAATTGAATAAGCATGATGCATGACATTACTTAGTTAAATATAATTTGTTATATTTAAATTAATGTATTGTGTATGCTTGATTGTTTTTCATATTTTTTTTAATATAATTGTTATATTAATAAAAGATGAAAATTAATTTGCATTGTGCATATTACATCCATAGTTTAATATAATTGTTATATTAATATAATGTATGCATGTAATATGGTTTTATTTAATTATAATTTGTTTTTAATTATTTAAACCATAGTATGTATGATTATAGGGCTAATTAACTAATTTTATAATAGTTATAAAATTTGATTATTAGAAACCGTCAACCTATAATAAAGAGTTGCATGCAAACGTAGGATCTTAGGATTAATTTGGTTTAATTTTAACATGTTTAAAATTAAATAGACCTAAGATCACATTAATTCTAATAGGATTAGAATTAAGTCTTATTTTTAGTTTAATGAAACTAAATAGGACAAATAGGATTTAAGGTTATAAGGGAACTCCACCGGTAAAGTTCTGTCTAAGGCTGGGGGTACTTAAGTTGACGGTTTACGGAACACCTCCTACCTGGGAACTGACCCGGAACCGGCGTTGAATTAACCTTATTCCTATTAGCATAAGATGTCACTAGGTAAATTAAATGGTTTAATACACCTAGAAACTTTAGTGTAAAGTTTTATTATAAGTGTTATAATAAGAATAGACTTAGTTAGATTCATTTAGCCGGAATTTAGCTAAGTGCAACTAAACCTAAATTAATAGAACATTTTAGTGGGAGAAAAATGGTATATATGATATATCAATTTTTATTTTTGCTTTCACGTCCCTAAGAGTTCACACGTGAGATCCATACTCGGCTTCGTGTCGCCCTGGGCGCGGCCTCCTTTCGGAAAGTGTTTGTATGGGTCAATAACAAGGTGAATAGGGGAAATGTTCATAGTAAGTGGGAGAAGGACGCGTGTCAACGTATCCTACGGTCTCCTCCATTAGGTTGCACCGTGAGATTTCTATGATCCGCCTGCGTGTCGTCCTGGAGCGACCATCCCTTCGGAGGGCTTGATCATATAAGTCGGAACATCGCAAACTCCAGAAATGGATAGGATTTCTTAGGTTAATCTTCAACAGTTGTCTTTCCTAAACAGTAGCCTGTTGAAGCGTACCTCTGGGATCTGAAAATGGTAGGGTCACACTTACGGGATGAATTAAGTTAGTTAATGAATCCTTGACCGAACAACGATAGCTAAGAACTATAGGAATAAGAGTTATTCTGGTATTAGTAATTAGTTGAGATTGTCTCAATTCAGAAGAAGAGTAATTGATCACCCTTCGGTGATTTTTGTTCTAAACTTCTGAAGTATCGTTGCAAAAACTAAATCATTAGTTTTATTAGGGTTCTTTGATTGTTTGTTTTTGCTGAATTGATTGGATTGTTTTATGTAATGGGTTAAGACAAAGATAACTAATATGGTCAATTGTTTGCTATTTCAGCATGTCTTCCTCAATTATTGCATTGCTTAAAAAAGATCAATTAACCGGTGAAAATTATGCGACGTGGAAATCGAAACTGAATATGATTTTAGTTATCGTTGATCTAAGCTTCGTCTTAATGGAGGAATGTCCTCCTTTCCCCACTAAACATGCATCCCAAAGTGTTAGGGATGCATATGACCGTTGGACAAAGGCCAAAGACAAGGCTCGCCTCCACATCTTGGCTAGTATGTCTGACATACTAAGCAAGAAACATGAGATCATGGTCACTGCACGTCAGATCATGGACTCTCTTAGAGAGATGTTTGGACAACCGTCCATTCAGATCAAACAAGAGGTAAATGTTGCCCATTCTAAGAGGAGGTTTGTACCTTCACCTTCTGGATCTGAGAAAATTCAAAAGAGGAAAGAAGGGAAAGGGAAAGGTCCTACTATTGCTGTTGAGGACAAAGGGAAGGCTAAGGTAGCCATCAAGAGGAAATGTTTTCACTGCAATGTTGATGAGCATTGGAAAACAAATTGCCCTAAGTACCTTGTTAAGAAGAAAGAAAAGGAAGGTAAATATGATTTACTTGTCTTGGAAACATGTTTAGTGGAAAATGACCAAAATGCCTGGATACTTGATTCAGGGGCCACTAACCATGTTTGTTCTTCTTTACAAGAAACTAGTTCCTTCAAGCAGCTTGAGGACAGTGAGATGACACTCAAGGTTGGAACGGGAGATGTTATTTCAGCTCGTGCAGTGGGAGATGCTAAGTTGTTTTTCGGAAATAAATTCATGTTTTTGGAAAACTTGTACATAGTTCCTAAAATTAAAAGGAACTTAGTTTCTGTTTCTTGTCTTATTGAACATATGTACTCAATTAATTTTTCTATGAATGAAGCGTTCATTTATAAGAATGGTGTACATATTTGTTCAGCTAAGCTTGAAAACAACTTGTATGTATTAAGACCTAATGAAGCAAAAGCAGTTTTAAATCATGAGATGTTTAGAACTGCTAATACTCAAAATAAAAGGCAAAGAATTTCTCCAAATAACAATACCTATCTTTGGCATTTAAGATTAGGTCACATAAATCTCGATCGGATCGGGAGATTGGTAAAGAATGGACTTCTAAACAAGTTAAAAGATGTTTCATTACCTCCATGTGAATCTTGTCTTGAAGGTAAAATGACAAAGAGACCTTTTACTGGAAAAGGTTATAGAGCCAAAGAGCCTTTAGAACTTATACATTCAGACCTCTGTGGTCCGATGAATGTAAAAGCTAGAGGGGGTTTTGAATACTTCATCTCTTTTATAGATGATTATTCTAGGTATGGTTATTTATACTTAATGGAGCATAAGTCTGAAGCTCTTGAAAAGTTCAAGGAGTATAAGACTGAAGTTGAAAATCTATTAAGTAAAAAGATTAAAATACTTCGATCTGATCGAGGTGGAGAGTACATGGATTTGAGATTTCAGGACTATATGATAGAACATGGAATCCAATCCCAACTCTCAGCACCTGGTACACCTCAACAAAATGGTGTATCAGAGAGGAGAAATAGAACCTTGTTAGACATGGTTCGTTCAATGATGAGTTACGCTCAATTGCCTAGCTCGTTTTGGGGGTATGCAGTAGAGACTGCAGTTCATATCTTGAACAATGTTCCCTCGAAGAGTGTTTCTGAAACACCTTTCGAGCTATGGAGAGGACGTAAACCTAGTTTAAGTCATTTCAGAATTTGGGGTTGTCCAGCACACGTATTAGTGACAAATCCCAAGAAGTTGGAACCTCGTTCAAGGTTATGCCAATTTGTTGGTTACCCTAAAGAGACGAGAGGTGGTCTATTCTTTGATCCACAAGAAAATAGAGTGTTTGTATCGACAAATGCTACTTTCTTGGAAGAATACCACATGAGAAATCATAAACCACGAAGCAAATTAGTATTAAGTGAAGCTACTGATGAATCAACAAGGGTTGTTGATGAAGTTGGTCCCTCATCAAGGGTTGATGAAACCACCACATCAGGTCAATCTCATCCTTCTCAATCGTTGAGAATGCCTCGACGCAGTGGGAGGGTTGTATCACAACCTAACCGCTATTTGGGTTTAACTGAAACTCAAGTTGTCATACCAGATGATGGTGTTGAGGATCCATTGTCCTATAAACAGGCAATGAATGATGTAGATAAGGACCAATGGGTCAAAGCCATGGACCTTGAAATGGAGTCTATGTACTTCAATTCAGTGTGGGAGCTTGTAGATCTACCTGAAGGGGTAAAACCTATAGGGTGCAAATGGATCTATAAGAGAAAGAGAGATTCAGCTGGGAAGGTACAGACCTTTAAAGCTAGACTTGTGGCAAAAGGGTATACCCAAAGGGAAGGGGTTGACTATGAGGAAACTTTCTCTCCTGTTGCTATGTTAAAGTCTATAAGGATTCTCTTGTCCATCGCCACATTTTATGATTATGAAATATGGCAAATGGATGTCAAGACTGCTTTTCTGAATGGCTCTCTTGAAGAGAGTATCTTTATGTCTCAGCCCGAAGGGTTCATAACCCAAGGTCAAGAGCAAAAAGTTTGCAAGCTGAATCGATCCATTTATGGGTTGAAACAAGCATCAAGATCTTGGAACATTAGGTTTGATACTGCAATCAAATCCTATGGTTTTGACCAGAATGTTGATGAACCTTGTGTATATAAGAAAATCAACAAAGGAAAAGTAGCTTTCTTAGTACTTTATGTGGACGATATCCTCCTCATTGGGAATGATGTGGGTTACCTTACTGACGTTAAAGCTTGGCTAGCAGCCCAATTCCAAATGAAAGATTTAGGAGAGGCACAATATGTTCTTGGGATCCAAATCATAAGGGATCGTAAGAACAAAACGCTAGCACTGTCTCAAGCAACCTATATCGACAAATTGTTGGTTCGATATTCGATGCAGAACTCTAAGAAGGGTTTATTACCTTTCAGGCATGGAGTTCACTTGTCTAAGGAACAGAGTCCTAAGACACCTCAAGAAGTTGAGGATATGAGACGTATTCCCTATGCCTCAGTTGTGGGCAGCTTAATGTATGCTATGCTCTGCACTAGGCCAGACATTTGTTATGCAGTGGGAATAGTCAGTAGGTATCAGTCCAACCCAGGGTTAGACCATTGGACGGCGGTTAAAATTGTTCTCAAGTATCTTAGGAGAACGAGAGACTACATGCTTGTGTATGGAGCTAAGGATTTGATCCTTACAGGATACACTGATTCTGATTTCCAAACCGATAAGGATTCTAGGAAATCCACATCGGGATCAGTGTTCACCCTAAATGGGGGAGCTGTAGTATGGCGTAGCATCAAACAAGGATGCATTGCAGACTCTACAATGGAGGCTGAATACGTCGCTGCTTGTGAAGCAGCAAAAGAAGCAGTTTGGCTTAGGAAGTTCCTACATGATTTGGAAGTTGTTCCAAATATGAACTTGCCCATCACTCTATATTGTGATAACAGTGGGGCAGTAGCCAATTCTAAAGAACCTCGCAGCCATAAACGAGGGAAACACATAGAGAGGAAGTATCATCTGATACGGGAGATTGTGCAACGAGGGGATGTGATCGTCACCAAGATCGCTTCGGAGCACAACATTGCTGATCCATTTACGAAGACTCTCACGGCTAAAGTGTTCGAGGGTCATCTAGAAAGTCTAGGTCTACGAGATATGTACATTAGGTAACCTAGGGCAAGTGGGAGATGTGTAATGGGTATGATGATGCCCTAGTTTATTGTATTTGTATATATACGTTTTATGTAATATACTTGTACATTTTACCATTTCCAATGTTTGAGGATTACTCTACTATGTACATCCCATAAGGACTAGAGTTTTAGTCCAAGTGGGAGTTTGTTGGGTTTTATGTCCTAAAACTCGTAGATAGTAAATATAATCAATTGACCGTCATTAATAAAGTATTTTATTATTTAATTTCAATAAGTGTTATTGATTATTTTATTAGTTTTGTCTTAATAACCCAAATCCAATAAACTAACATCCTAAGCTGTTTGATGAGTCTTGAACAGTATGTAGAGACATACAGGGATTAATGTTCAAGATCAGCTTAAAGAGTCTATAGTATAGGGTTAAGGTTGGGTACCTTATCCTGTTAACACTATGGATACGGCTCACTTTGTATTTGATACAGACACATTGATCAAATGCGTTCATGTATGTGACATGCGAGTGAGGGTATCCTATGCAATGAGTTTGCATAAGACTGGACCACGAAATAGTAATCACTAGATGTAACTCCGTTAACTAGTTGGATTGCTATTTCATTAGGATGACCTAGGTAACTTAGTCTTAATCCTGAGTGTATTATGAACTCCTGTTTGCGAGGGATTGTCCTTTGATTTATACGAGTGAGAGTGGCCAGATTGCCGACTCAATATTCTTATCATTTTGGGGACAATACCGAGTGGAGAGCTGGGAACATAATCACACAAGATGGAATTCACTCCTTCCCACCTTTAGGGTAAGTAGATAAGTGTTCCCTTAAATGGTGTCTCCGAGACTTGAACAAAGGGCCCTACCCTCTCAATGGCACGAGAGGGGTTTCTGTTTAGTGGTTGGACCATAAACAGGTTGTTCATTAGAGGAGCACTGGTATTTAAGGACTAGAGGTAACCCAGGGGTAAAACGGTAATTTGACCCAGCTGGAGTTACGAACACTTGTGAAGGACTAACTTACTGGTATTGGTCTATATCCGTGGACACAGAAATATATCTACAGTGAGAAGAGTTCAGCTGTGAGTCTTTAGTGGAGTGTACACACAGTTAACGAATATTGATTAATGTGGTTAATGAGTTTAGCCAATTAATCTCATATCGTTGTAGCTTCTGATCTGTAGGTCCATTAGGTCCCCTTCCTAGCTCATAAAGAGTAATGAGATTTATTTATATTGGTTGTAATTTGAAATGTTCAAATTTACTTTGGGAATTAATATAATGTATATTGATACATTATAATATAAAGTTTATATTTTAATTAGACTTTATTATATAAATTTAATTTTGGATATGATTCAAAATTAAATTATGAGAGAATAAAATATTTGAATAAGTTCAAATATCAGTTTAATGTGAATTAGATTCATATTAAAACTATAAGTTAAAATTTAATGTGTATATGATACATATTAAAACTATAAGTTATGAGAGAAATTTATATTTGAATATGATTCAAATTATGGATTAAATTAAATATAAGATATTTAATTTAGAAATTAATTAATTGGAGAATTAATTAATAGTTTTGTTTAATTTGATTTAATTAAATTTGATTTAATTAAATTAATTAAATTAAAACTATAGGTTATGTGAGAGATATTCATTTAAATAAGATTTAAATGAAATATTAATTATTTAATTATTTATTTAATTAATATAATTAATTAATTAATTAATATTAATTTAATATTAATTTATTAAATTAATAAGGAACGTGGGTGGTTTTCCCACGTTCCCAATTATTCTCTCTAACTTCCCTCTTCTTCCGACTGAAGAAGAGGGAATTTTTTGCGTAACAAATTTTTTTTTTTCTCTTAAACGGGAGAGAGTTCTGCGAAGAAGTCTATCCATTCTAAAAAAAAAAAAATCTCTCCATTCCCTTATTCCAATTTTGGTTCCCACAAACCATCTCAATCAGAGAATAGGAAGGTTTTCAAGTGGTGGTGCCCCAAAAATTTGGTGATTGGCAGATTCAGAGTCGTCAACGAGCGTAAGTTTTATTCTCTGTAATTTTTTAAAGCATGTTTAATCAATATTTTATGCCAATGTATTGGTATTTTTAAGGTTCTAATTAAAATTGAGTTTCTGTATATTTTCCGCTGTAAAGGGTTTTCATCCCTTCATACATCACTTTAGGATTTGGGGATGTCCAACACACGTGTTGGTAGAAAATCCTAAAAAATTGGAACATCGTTCAAAATTATGCCTATTTGTAAGTTATCCAAAAGAATCAAAAGGTGGTTTATTTTATGATCCTCAAGAAAATAAAGTATTTGTATCGACAAATGCTACATTCTTAGAGGAAGACCACGTAAGAAATCATCAAACTTGCAGTAAACTAGTATTAGAAGAAATTTTCAAGAATGCTACAGATAGACCTAGTTCATCTACTAAAGTAGTAGATAAAACTAGGAATATTGGTCAAACACATCATTATCAAGAGTTGAGAGAACCTCGTCATAGTGGGAGGATTGTACGATAGCCTGATCGCTATTTGGGTTTAAGTGAAGCTCAAATCATTGTACTTAATGATGGCATAGAGGATCCATTGACCTATAAACAGGCAATGAATGGTGTGGATTGTGACCAATGGATCAAAGCCATGGACCTCGAAATGGAATCTATATATTCCAATTCTGTCTGGACTTTAGTAGATCAACCAAATGATGTAAGACCTATTGGTTGTAAATGGATCTACAAGAGAAAACGAGACCAAGCTGGTAAAGTACAGACTTTCAAAGCTCGACTTGTGGCAAAAGGTTATACACAAAAGGAGGGAATAGATTATGAAGAAACTTTCTCTCCTGTTGCCATGATAAAGTCGATTAGAATACTCTTATCTATCGCCACTTTTTATGATTATGAAATTTGGCAGATGGATGTCAAGACAGCCTTTTTGAACGGTAATCTTTAAGAGAGTATTTATATGGTCCAACCAGAGGGGTTTATACAAAAAGGTCAAGAACAAAAAGTTTGTAAGCTTCAAAAGTCCATTTATGGATTAAAACAAGCATCTAGATCCTGGAATATAAGATTTGATACTACGATCAAATCTTATGGTTTTGAACAGAATATTGATGAACCTTGTGTTTACAAAAGGATCAGCAATTCTACTGTAGCATTCTTAGTTCTGTATGTAGATGACATTCTACTCATTGGGAATGACGTAGGTCATCTAACTGATATTAAGGAATGGCTAGCTACACAATTCCAGATGAAAGATTTGGAAAATGCACAATATGTTCTTGGTATCTAAATAGTTTGAAATCGAAAGAACAAAACTCTAGCCATGTCTCAAACATCTTATATAGACAAAATGTTGTCAAGATATAAGATGCAGAATTCCAAAAAGGGTCTGCTACCATACAGATATGAAATTCATTTATCAAAAGAACAATGTCCAAAGACACCTCAAGAAGTTGAGGATATGAGTAACATTCCCTATGCCTCTGCTGTTGGGAGCCTGATGTATGCAATGTTATGTATTAGACCTGACATTTGCTATTTAGTAGGGATTGTTAGTAGATATCAGTCCAATCCTGGACGTGATCATTGGACAGCCGTTAAGAATATTCTAAAATATCTTAGAAGAACAAAAGACTACATGCTTGTGTATGGTTCTAAGGATCTGATCCTTACTGGATACACGACTCCGATTTTCAATCTGATAAAGATGCTAGAAAGTCTACATCATGATTAGTTTTCACTCTGAACGAAGGAGCAGTAGTATGGAGAAGCATAAAACAATCTTGTATTGCCGACTCCACTATGGAAGCTGAATATGTAGCTGCCTGTGAAGCAGCCAAAGAAGTAGTATGGCTTAAAAAGTTCTTAACAGATTTGGAAGTCGTTCCAAATATGCATCTGTCAATCACCTTATACTGGGACAACAATGGTGCAATTGCAAACTCACGAGAACCTAGAAGTCATAAACGAGGAAAGCATATTGAACGAAAGTACCATCTGATAAGGGAAATCGTACATCGAGGAGACGTTATAGTAACAAAAATCTTCTCCGAGCAAAACATGGTTGATCCGTTTACAAAAGCTCTCACGGCTAAAGTGTTTGAGAGCCACCTACATGATTTAGGTTTACGCGGTTTGTAAACTAGGACAAGTGGGAGACTTATTGGGATTATGCCCTAGTTTATATATGTTTTTACTGTACTCATGTATATATACTTTTCTCTCATTATAAAATTCTAACTTACTTGGAGTTTTAGTCCAAGTGGGAGTTTGTTGGAATTTGTGTCCTAAAACTCATACTTTGTTATTTGATTCAATAAAATTTATTATTGAATACTATATTCTTAAAACCAATAAATTTAAGGTCCCGATGCTATTTACTAGTTTTTCATATATACTTGAACTTTATGTAAAGATATAAACATAGATTAAGTTCAAATTAATAGCCCAAATGGTCTATAGTGTATGAATAAGGTTGGGCGCCTTATTCTGGATAAACACTATGGATGCTACCCACTCCGTAGTTAGTACAAACGATGTAATCCTGAATCGTTCATGTAGAGACATGGGAGTAGGGGCGTTCTATGTAAATGGTTTGCATAAGACTAGAACCACGAATTAGTCACATTTAGTTATAACACCGTAAACTATAAACTGACTATTTCAAATTATGATGGCCTAGGTAACTTGATCTGAATCCTGAGCTAACTATGAACTTCTGTTCATTCGGTAGTATCCTTAGATCTGCATAGGTGAGGGCAGCTCAACATCGCTGGCCTAATAAGCCTCCCATTTCAGGGGTAAAACCGAGTGGATAGCTAGGGACATAGGGTGCAAGATGGAATTCACTCCTACCCACTTCTGGGATATTAGATAGGTTGTTCCCTTAAGGACTGAATCCAAGTCTTGAAATAGGGGTCCCACCTTCTCATTGGCCCGAGAAGGATTCTGGTTTATAGGTTGGACCTTAAACCAATTGTTCAATAGTGGATCAGTGGATCTTAAAGAGCAAGATGTAATCTCGGGGGTAATACGGTATTTTGACCCAACCAAGATTACGAACAATCTGTGAAAGATCGACTTACCCATTATGGTTATATCAGGTGGACAGAAATATATCTATAGTGAGGGGAGTGCAACTAAGAGTCTTTAGTGGAATGACTCTTTAGTTAACGAATGTTGATTAACTATGGTTTAAAAGAGTTTAGCCAGTTAATCTCAAATCGTTGGAGCCCATGATCTATAGGTCCATTAGGTTCCTCTACTAGCTCAAATGGATTCAACTAAGAACAAGTATGTTGAAGTATTTTGAATTGTTCGAATAAAGATAAAGAAAGAGAAACTGACAAATATATAAGATATAAGTCAGTAAAAATAAACTTTAAGTTTTGTGTTTAAATCATATTTAAACGAATATGAATATAGATTCATATTTAAAAGCTTGAAAAGTTTAGAAAACGGTCAAAAAGTCAACATGTTGATTTTGAACTTTGACCAAATTTATTTTCAAATGATTTGAATTTTAGAGAAATGAATACAGATTCATACTCGGGAGGTTATAATTAGTCAAGACGGAAAAATTAGTAAAAAGTCAAAAAGTTGACTTTTTGACTAAGAAAAGTCAAAGTTTGAATTTGACTAAAGTTGGTCAAATGACAAAAATGCCCCCTTTGGTTAATTATTCTATTAAATAAACGGTTAATAGAAAATGTGGCAATTAATTGTGAATTTGAAGCTACTAATCCTATTGATAATTAATGGATTAACGAGGTGTTGAACTTATATGAAATAATATTGCATGTAGATTTCATATAAAATTTCTCATTACCGAATGAAAATGATATGAGTTTTTACTAAAAAAAACACCAAAGCGATACACTCCCATCTCTCTCAATATTCTTCGCATAACCGAGTCCCACAACTCCGTTCTTGGTCCTGAGCATAGTGGGTCAACTTGGTGGTTGTCCTAGCTCGTGTTTTTCAGGCAGAGGAGAAGCGTTGGATTAAAGAAGAGGTTCTGAACTACAAAGGTAAGAACATCATTTACCTTCCCCGGTAAGAACATCATTTACCTTCCCCTCTCTTCGTTTAGGTCCATCGCATAACATGTGCATGTTAGCTTCTAAATCGTTTAGATGCATATAGAGTAAAACATGATCTTTATCTTCTGCTGCTGCATGTCTCTGCTTGGTTTTTGTTTTTCCATCAATTACAACACCTTACAAACGTACAACATAAAAAATATCATATAGTTTACAGTATATATCATATATCATTAAGCATTATGCATCACACATCTAATATATAACTAAGCAGCAGACACATAATATTTCATATATGTTACAGTATATACTAAATATCATTAAGTATTAAGCATTACACATAGAATATATCATTAAGCAGTAGGCACATGATATATCATATATTATACGATAAATATAAAATATGATTAGCAATACCTCATACACATCCTCCCTTGTAGATATGTTTTCTCCATCTTTCTGTAACGTATATGAAATATTAAATGAGGATGGAACAATAAAAGAAGAAAAAAAAGAGGAAACTAAAAAGGAAAAAAAAAACAAGTGGAGAGAAAGGAGGAAATAGAGAAAGAACTTCAAATAAATCACCAAGAGACTGAATGATATACATTATATACTGTATAATATATCATATATTATGCATATCATATTTGTAGATATACTTTGTAATATTTAAAATATATGCATGTATTATTTAAAAAACTAAAATGGAGAAGAAATGTGGGTAACACATATCTGCAAGGGAGGATGTGTATGAGGTATTGCTAATGATATTTTATATTTTCCGTATAATATATGATATATTATGTGTCTACTACTTAATGATATATTTTGTGTGTGATGTTTAATGCTTAATGATATTTAGTATATATTGTAATGTATATGAAATATTATGTGTCTGCTGCTTAGTTATATATTAGGTGTGATATGCTTAATGCTTAAGGATATATGATATATACTGTAAACTATATGATACTTTTTATGTTGTACGTTTGTCGAGTGCACCATTGATCCTAAAAATAAATAAATGATCCAGAGTCCAAAAACTTAAATAAGAAGTTCATTAACCGTACAATAATATTAAATAAGAAAGGGAAAAGAAGTTCATTATATACTGTATACTATATTACATAATTTAAGAACGAAAATTAATAACATGAAACAATTAGTTGAAGGAGATGACGGGAAAGTTCACAGTAATTTGAAATATGCATGAGTATATATTGATAATATAATAACAATATTTGAAATATGCACTAATATATAATATATATGTGTCACTGCTTATGTATTCTTATAAAAATGAAAATGTACATAATGAACACAACATAAAATCATTTTAATAATGCAATCATATGTACTAAGAAAGGGACAAGAAGTTCATTATATACTGTATAAATTTAAAAAAGAAGTTCATTAACCACACACTAGTATTTAAATAAGAAAAGAAAAAAATTCATTATATATTGTATACTATGTTTCACAATTCAAGAAAGAAAATTAATAGCATGAAATTAATAGTTGAAGGAGATGACCGAAAAGTTCACAGTGGAATTTTTTTTTATTGGAAACTTGAACGGATAAATAAACCAAAATATGCACTCATCGGGTAAGTGGACTGAAAAAGGGTGAAAGATGCCAAATAAGAGAGATGATCGGCAAAATAAATATTGATCGGTGAGATATAAATCGGATGGAAATCAGGTGAAAGACAATGGAAAACGGACGAAAAAATGGTGAAAGACGCTGGAAATAGTAAACCGTAGATAGAAAACCTTTGTTCAATGTGCAATTAAGACAAATACGTTACTTTTGTGGAAAATATTTAATATATTATTACCAAATGTGACTAAAATATATACCATAATTAAATTGAGTATCTAATAAATGATATAGTATAAGAAAAATAAAATAAAATAATTATATATTTAATTTATTAGATAAGTAAGTTTTAAGATTCCCAATAAATTTGATATAAGTTAATTATGGTATATATTATTATATAATTCCAAAAATTTGTAATTAATGTGAGGGATAAAATGGTCATTAAAAATCTCAAAAGCTTAATTTAGAAAATTAACGAGAATTTGAGGTATTTGTGTAAAGTAGGTCTTCTGTTTAAATTTTTATAAGTTCATACCATTGCAATATTATTTTCTCTATATTTGATATTGATTTCTACTTATTGAGCCTTTTCCATATTTCAATCTCATCATAAGTGTGGAGAAGTACTGTTGGTGATGTATAATAAAATTTTCCTTTTACCCATAAGCTTAAGCTTCTAGATCGAATCGATGATTTAAGAATCCATGCTCTCCAAACTTTGTTACATCCCCTGCAGAAACAAGTGGTTCAAGTGCTAGAATTGTTGTCAAAGCTGGTGAATCATCCTCAAGTGCTGCTACTGTTGTACGTACTTTTAATTGAAAGTTCGTACACTAGGTCACTATTGATTTATTATTACTTGAGTGGCTCTACAACTCCATGACACCAAAGGTAGTCGTTCAATTGATAAGACTTGATAACGCCGAAGACTTGTAGGAAGCAACACAAGATCTGTTTGGAGTGTAGTCATGAGAGAAGAGGATTATCTCTGCCAAGTGTTTCAAACAACTAAAAAATGTAATTCTCAAATGGGATTATTTATGAATTATGGAAACTAATGTTGATAATCTTAGTCAAGCTGGTAGTCTTGTGTTAAGGCATTCCTTAAGTTTACAAGTTCTATTGGGGACTTGATGAAATATTTGATCCGATTATAGCAGTCATACAATGGAAACCAGACATTTCATGGTTTGATATGCAAGTCAGAGTTACTTGTCCACGATAGACGCCTTGAGCACCAGAACACACCAAAAAGGTCTTGGAAATGCTGTGTAGAATGTGGCTATAAACATGGCCCAAAATAGAGGTGCAAATGAAACAAAATTTACAAACCAGTAATATAATTTCAACAACAATTGCACCAACTTCATTAATCAACAGGGAGGACACAATGGTGGTTCTCGAGGCTATGGTCGAGGACGTGGAAATAAGCCCAATGTTAAGTATGTGGAAAATATGGACATTCTACATTAGTTTGTTATAAGGAATTTGGTGGTGCTGAAAATAGTTAATCTCAAAGTGGGGGAAATCAAATTGCAAGTGGGTTTGATAATCAGAAACCTACAACTTTTGTTACTATGTAAAGTAATTGATTTAGGAGTTATAATTAATCGTTAGTTGTCAATTAGTTAGCAGCTAGTTAGTTTAATCTTCTGTTTATATTCTTGATTTTCAACCAACCTCTAGTTAGTTAAGCCATTAGTTAGTTTTATTTTCCGTCAAGGTTTGTTATAACTGTCCAATAATGAAAACTTAGTATTCTCAAGTTTGTTACATCAATTGGTATCATTGAAGATTCATCACGCATTCTTTGATCGAAATACTCTGGAACCCCAACTGTTTGATATTCTCACAAGACCCTAGACCCTAAACATTTTTCTCATTTCGCCCAAGATCTAAGGAAGACCACTTCTAAAATCTTTTGAATTTCCCTAATTCTTGCTTCCCCAGATTTGAAGAAGCCATCCTCGAACTCAAATCGGTCAAGGTGAATTACTTTAAAGGATTCTATAGTCTAGGTCTTAGTTTTTAGTTTATGTTCAAGAAATTCCACAATATTTTTCCTTCTATAACTAAAAGTTGAACTTTAATTTAAACTAATCTACAATATATTTGTGTAAGGTATAATGAAGTCTTTATGGTGTGTCTATCAAACAAGTCAACCAACAATCTTTGTGATTCAATAGATCAATGTGATGCACAAAAAAATCTTTCAAACCTTTTCATCCGATGAAACATAAAGAATCAAGTTTTAGGTCTCCCACCAAATAAGTAGTTGTCTTAAGTTAACGATTAACAAAGTCTACTATTGTTGAGTGAACATGAACAAGAGACTCCACTTTCTTTCCCTTAAATATTACTTTTGTCATTCCTCTACGTGTATTAATTCAATCATATTTCTTAAGATTTGATTTACCTTTATTCATGAATTAATTCTCCCATTAATGAAGGAGGCATGTGAGTAATTGGGATTTTTAAAACAGAAATAAATGGGCCTAAAAATGACTGATCCCCAATAAAAAAATGAGTTAGTGGAGTGAGTGATGGAGGAGCTTCCACGTTGGTCAATCTTCTTTAATTTATGGCTAAGATACTTTTTTAAAAATGATTAAAAAGTGTCTAGGTTTTAATTTTTAGTTTCCATTTTAGCTTCTGGTTTTAAATTTGGGGACATCTCGTGACAACCTTAACCCAATATTATATTACCTTAAGAGGACAAAAATATTTGGAATCATAGCACTATTTCTATGAACTTTCAAGAATAATTCCCCCCTTCTTATGAAGATGTGTTGTAGTGTTATACTTGAAAATACTTGTGCTAGTAGGTTGAGATTGTTAGATTTATTCTTAAATATAATATTATTATTAATGTGGCCCAATTGTATTATATATTATTTATCTCTTTTGGACTTATTATTTTATTAGGCTAATTAGGTTAAAAGATAATGTCATAATTCAACACCATGTCTATAAATAGAACCTTACGGATTAGTCCTCTCACTACCTCATTAAGTAGCTTATTCTTCCTATCGAGAAATCTAAATTAAGTCTTAAATGAAGGTAAGTGAGAGAAACACAATTCCTCAACAAGATTATCATGGATCAAGGTATGTTGTTCCTTAACTAATTTTATGTTGTTCCTTAACTAATTTTAATTTGTAAAATTATCTAATTTAAAGATCTTGACACTTATCGTTATATACAATGGAAGGGTTTTATTGTATAATCATGAAACTAAAGTTTACTGATATTTCAAGGAAATGAGAATTAATTTTGAACTTTGTTTCTACCCTCATTTAAGAAGCAATTTCTAGACATAGAATTGAGAACATGGCTGGCCTTTCTTGGTGTGTATCTTCTCCATAAATAAAAACAACAATTACACATTTTTATAATCCTCAAATCCACCATGGTTATATTCTCAAAGTTCTCATTTTTCTCTTTACATCTCATTGTTGAGAGATACATTATATTAGTGAATTAATTTAATTTATTGTGAGCTAAAATTTGTAAATCTACTCTTTTAGAAAGTTTTGTTGCGGTTGAATTACATTTTTAAGCGTAAAATTTAAAAAAAAAAAATATTTTGAATAAAATTAGAGTGTTTGGAAGCCACTCAAAAGAGTATTTTAGGTATATTTTAAACATTTTTTTAAAAGATGAGTTTAAACAAAAATAAGTTCTTTGTAAAACATTTTTTTCTTAAGGCAATCAAAACGGATTCTTTATCAAGTCAAATGTACTATTTAATAAAGCCTTTGTAAGAGTTGCTATTGATCTCCGAAAAAGAGTCCTAACTGTTTGATTTTCAAACGAGGAAAGAGTCGAATTTGTTCTTGTTCCTAGAAAAAGAAAATTATAGACCCCAAGTTGTGGAAAGATTTAATGATTTTTATTGAAGTACGTAAGAGGAACTTAGGGAGTAAATGTAGGTTGGGTTGTACCCAACTATTGTAAATTGTTGGTATCCATTTTTCTATCCTTCTCCTATTTATTTTTACAATTAATTTGTGATAATATTTTATTGACATAAAATTAATTGCTATGATTTATGCTTGAAATTAGATTGGTAGTTCTTAAAATTTTCAATCATTTACAAATCTTATTAGTAGAATGAAATAGAGTGCTTAAGAGTTATTATTAATTTCTTGATTACTTTGAGCTGAATTTATTGGCATGAATTTCATTACTTATTAGCAAAAAAGTTATTAGTTTGTTTAATTAGATTCACGTTAATCAAAAAAATTTCATTAATTTGAAGAAATTCTATCCGGTCTCTCTAAGGTTGCCATATTAATTCTACAATCTCAAGTTTCAGGTAAATTTAAATTGATTATCGAAAAATTGCTGAAAATATTTGTAAATATAGTAAAATTTTGAAGTTATCACTAATAGACTTCATCAACGTTAGCTACAATTTATAAATATTTTGATTAATTTTACTATATTTGAAAACAAATCTTAATTATCTTAAATTATTGAAATTTTATTCATCTTTAATTTTGAAAATTTGAAGCCGAGTAAATTAGTTCAACTTTAGACGTTATTTTGATAAAAGATTTTAAAATCTTAAAAGATATGGATTAAATTAGAAAGATTTAGAGGAAAGGCCTAATTTGACAACGAAATTTCACAATTTTCATAAATTCTCAGTTTTGTATGTAAATAGAAATTCTCTTTTTTTAGGACTATTTTGTCCTTATGATTTTCATTTAATATATATCATTTTCGGATTTAATTATTATTTATTTTCTTAATTACATTATTCTTATCATAATTATATACATTGTATTTTTCTTATTTGTATTTTAAATAAATATGAATTAATTATATTTGTAACGCCCCAAATTTAAGGTAAATTTATTTTTAATTACCTTAAGTTTAATTTTTTTTTGTGTTATTTAATTGTTGAATTTTATTGGAACTTATTAGATATTTTGGAAAAATATCTAATTGTTTGTATTTGAGAAAATTTAATTAATTATATTTGATTGTATAATTAATTGATTTTTTTGTAAGTTAAAATAATTATATTACGTTGATAATATAATTAGGTTAAGATAAATGTTTTTGAAAGGAAGGTGATTGGTTTGGAGAGAGGGAAATTTGAGTTTAAAGAGAAAATTTGGTGGAATTTAAATGAAGAGAGAGTGTGAAGATTTTTGGAAAAGAGAAAAATAAAAATAAAAGTAAAAGGAATTATTTTTATTAAATAAGCTTTGGGATTTGTGAAAACACTATTCATCTTCTTCCTCAACACAAAGAAACCCTAACGCTAAAAACCCTTGTGCCGCCGCCGTCGTTGTCGCTCGCCTCCACCCACGCCATTCCCTTTTGTTCATCAGTGTCTCCTTCGTCGATTGAAACCCGAAGTCGAGCCGTCTCCGTCCTAGCCTTAACGTTCACGTTTCGTCGTCGTCATCCGCAAGCCGCCCGCCTCTTCTGTCAAGCGTCGGCAAGGGTAGCCAACGATTGAGTGCTTCTTCGTCCACCTCCATCTCACCTTTGCGAGTATTGTCACGGTGTTCAAAGAGCTGTCGTCCACGCCGATCATAGCAAGTCGTACAGTCGTAGTGGTCTACTGCATCCCCACGGGAGTCGAGCGCGTCGTAGCCGAACCCAACCTGTACCGCACGCGACCTCTGTAGTTGAAGCTTGCAGCACCCGAGCCGAGCCGCGAGGACAACGTGAAGTCCGAGTGAGCCATGTGCGCCTGTGGAAGCCGTGTGCGCCTGTGGAAATAGTCCAAGCTGTGGCTCCCCTCAAGCGTCCCAACCGATTCTTCCCAAGCCGACCCCCTACTCGAGCCGATCTCTCTACCTTAGCCAAGTCGATCCCTGTCTTCCAAACCATTTGAGCCACCTAGCCTATTTTAGTCCTTTTCACCTATTTTTTTTTTGTAAGTTTGGGTTGGGTTTTGGTTAGTGCCCAACAAATATTGATTTTTGGACTCTAACTAATGAAATTTTGAATGTTGGATTAAATTGGTTAGATTTAACTGGAAACCAAGCTGAAAATTTGCCCAACTAAGTCCCAATCGATTTCGACCTCGACTTTTAAGTAAGTTAAATCAACTGGATTTTTGGGTCTTTAATCAACTGTGAATTAAATTATTTAAACTTAGTATTTTACCCTTACTGTTTAGGATTATTTCTTGGAAGCTTGACCTTGCTATTAGGATTACCTTCGTTTTTAACTAATCTCCAGATAAGAGATTCTACTACTAGACTTTCGACTGAAATTAAGAGGTCACATGTGTTTATGGTTATGCATGGATAATAGCTAAATTGCATAACAAGATGTTATTTATGATGACTGACATTGTATTGATGATTGACGTTGATGACTGATGTCATGTTATGACTGGTAGTATGTTGATGAAGATGACTGCGTTAAGCTTGTGATTACGATATTTGTTTAAGTATGTTATGATTGTTATGTTCTGCCATGTTTATGATAATGTTATGACACGTTACATGCTATGGATATGGTGCAATGTTAGCTTCATCTATTAGAGTCGTACCCACATAGGTGTCCCTCGGGATCACTACCTTTTATGACTGTGTAGTCTAACGGGATCACCAGTCCATTATGACATTGAGATTGACATAGACATGATTATGAGTGATTCGACGGGGTCACTCACAGCCCGATCATCTTAGTGTTTCCTTCGAGTACACTAAAGACCAATTTGTCTTAGGTGTTCATTTGGGTTCACCGAGGGTCAAATATGTTCCTATGGGATCACAGTTTGCACGTGTTCGTGAATGTGCCAGTTTAGGGGTACCACTTTACAGGATTCTAATAGGAAGTTAACAGGCACCTAGCGGGACTAATAGTGGGTCCCTTACTGAGTATATTTTTATACTCACTCTTTTTGTTTAATTTTTCAAGTAGAGGTAGAGGTAAGAGCAGAGGGAAGCTGGCGACTGACAGGAAGTGACCGTGACAAGCCATAGGGATCATTTTGCTTCCGCTTTATGTCATTCGATCTGATGCACTTTCTATTTTACTTTACTTTATTTTATTTAAAAACTAGATAGGGCCCGAGTTAGGATTTTATTTAATTTTATTTTTACATACATTTGTTTATGATTTTAATAAGTATTGGATGTTTTTTTTTTATTTTTTTTTTCCTTTTTAAAAAAATTAAGAAATTTTAGTTATCTTTTAAATTAGTAATGACTTCGGCTTAGTATAAGGAGTTGAGTTGTTACAATATTAGTCAAAACGTTTCCCATTTGTTATGGAAATATTATTTAAAAAGATATATTTTCTTTTAATTATGCCTTTTTTCACTGCTCACAAGATTTTTTCCATTAGACAAAAATTCTTCACCTATATCAGTTCTTCCATAATTTTTCTTCCACCGTCGAATGACCTCAACCATCATTATATACTTTTTTCTGTCCTAATTTTATTAGACAGGCAGATATTTCGGCCAACGCCGAAAATCGTCGTTGACCGAAAAAAAATTTCACCGTCAGATTAGTCTAAGAGCTTTTCCAACGTTTTTTTATTTCACGATTCCATTCCGTTTCACATATATCCGGTTAATTTATTTAACAATATCATCATATGTCAATATATACCCAATATACTATATGTTAGATTTTCAATTTCCGTTACAGTAGCTACATGTGCTCTCTGTTTAAATATATATCCCGTCATATTAACAACGTACGTACATTCATCCGAATGTACAGTTTTGCAAGATATTTCTTCCCTATTTAATTTCTTCACCACCAAAAGTCCTCAACCATCATTATATTTTTTTTCTGCCGAAAATTTATTACACAACCGGATCTTTCTTCCATGGTCGAAAATCCTCAACTGCCAGAAACTTTACTTTACATTACAGAGCTTCAACGCCATTTTTTTAGAATTAGAATTTCTATTACAGTAGTTATTTATCTTCTCTGTTTATGTAAATATATACTCAATCTACTGTATTTTAAATTTTGAGGTTCTGCTACAGTAGTTATTTATATTCTCTGTGTATGTAAATATATACCCCTTCATATTATGTAATTATATACCCAATCTACTGTATTTTAGATTTTTATATTGTAATGTTGTTAAAATTTTAATTTCAATTATAAACGTTTCTTAAAATTTCCTTACTTTTATGTTCCTATATACTTCATAATATCGAAAATATACTCTGTATTATTTTCCTATTTTTCAACCACATGATATTTTTTCAACCATAATGTATACATTATTTGCCTCAGTTTTTTAGGTCAAAATTTGCAGTTCAGAACGTTACAATATTGTATTTAATATTGTAAATTTCAGTTAACTTCAAATTATAATGTATAATATCCTGATATACACTATTTTATTTAATATATACCATCTTAGTCGAAAAGTGTATTATCAGATTGCTTTCAATTTCAATAACTGGAAAAATGCACTATTGTAATATACACTATTTATGTAATATATACCATCTCAGTCGAAAAGTTTATTATCAGATTGCTTTCAATTTCAATAACTAGAAAAATGCACTATTGTAATATACACTATTTTATTTAATATATATCATCTTAGTCAAAAAGTGTATTATCAGATTGCTTTTGTAACGCCCCGAAAATTTAAGGTAAAAATTTTTCTCGTTTTATGTAAAATGCAAGTTGATATAATAATAATATAATATTAATTATATTATTATTATTATTATTAATGTTTATTTTATTGGTTATAATATTAATATTATAAATATTATTATAAATTAATATTATAGAAATAATGTTATTTCTAAAACAATAAAATAAATTATTATTTATTTAATATTAATATTATTAATATATTATTATTATTACTTTATTATTATTATTATTATTTGTATTTAATATATATAATTATTATTTAATTTAAATTATTAATATTAAATAGTTATTAAGAATTATATATATATATATATAATAAAATTTTTTTAAAACAAAACCCTAACCGCGCCGCCTACCCCCCCCCGTTTTTCTTTCGTTTTCTCCTTCTTCCTCCTCGCGCGCGCAGCCCCCTCCATCTCCGTTTTCTCTCCCGCACGCCGCCGGCCATCTATTTTCCCCTTCATTCTCTTCTCCTTCGTCTTCTTCTCTTCGGCTTCTTCATCCGGCACTCAGACGTCGCCCGCGCGCTTTCGTCGGCCGTCCACTTCGGTGTTCGCACATCACCGGCGGGAGGCATCAGCGACGGCCGTCCCCGACTACTCTTCTTCGCAGTTCCGCGTGCACGGCCAGCCGTCGGCCGTTTCTGCCTTGGTGGTAAAACGTCAGCCGTCGTCGACGAAAGAAACCGGGCAATCCATCTCTGCCATCGCCCCCCGCGTTCCGCCGCCGGGAGTGTGAAGATTAAACCGGCTGTCCAAGCCGAGCCGAGATCGCTGTCCAAGCCGAGCCGCGATACTTGTTCGAGCCGAGCCGCCATCCTTGTCCAAGTCGAGCCGAGCGAGCCGAGCCACGAGCCGAGTGAGCCGAGCCGCGAGCCGAGCCGCGAGCCGAGTGAGCCGAGCCGCGAGCCGAGTGAGCCGAGCCGCGAGCCGAGTAAGCCGAGCCGCGAGCCGAGCCGAGCCGAACCGCGAGCCAAGCCGAGCCGAGCCGAGCGCCTTCAAGCCGAGCCGAGCTCCTTTTTCACCAAGCCACCTAAGCCTTCCTTCCTCCGCTCCGGGTCACGGTGAGTCTTCGGTAAGGATTGTTTTCGATGAATTCTCTAATGTTGCTACATCCGATTAGAGTTGAATATTGGAATAAGTTGTGGCCCTACTTTTCTCCCTTGAAGGTAGTACAGAGTTGACGCTTAAGTTCTCGGGTTCCGCGGCAGGCCTGGTTGGAGATAGTTTCCTTTCCTTGGGTAAGTCAACGGTTAGCGCTTCTGACCTTTTAAAACAACTGCTACTAAAGTCATCAACTAAAACCTCGTGTTTCGTTAGGTGGATCTGTTGAGCGTGGATTTCGATCGAGGGGCATAACCGAGTTTCAGGTAAGGGTTTTCCTACTACTGGACCCCGAGTCCAGGCTAAAGCCGTAGTAATCCACAGGGGATTACACGTTAGTGACTGTACTGAATATCTGTATGCGTGTTGACTGTTAAGTACTGATATTATATTTTTGTCTGATGAAAATATACTGTGACTGCTATCTGTGGATTGAAATTATATGTTGATGGACCTTAAAGTTACGGTTTAGTATGTACTAAACACTGGTCTGGATGTGGTTCATGGAGTTTGGACGGGGAAGGACAGTGAGTCCGGTTTTGGTTGGTTAGTCGATTGGACCTAGGGTTTTCCCTATTGGTGTGCGAATCGGTAATGCATAAAGCAACTGTGGGTGTTTAATCCTATACTATCTGACTGACAAAGCCTATGGCGGGACTGTAATATGAATGCCGTTGAGATGTGACTGATGTAGACAGTTTAATTTGGACTGAGGGGTAACGGTTAGCTTCATCTATGGGGTAGTGTGCCTTACGGATATGTGCGTCCTTCGGGAGCACTAGACTGATATGTGCATCCTTCGGGAGCACTAGACTGATACGTGCATCCTTCGGGAGCACTAGACTGATACGTGCATCCTTCGGGAGCACTAGACTGATACGTGCATCCTTCGGGAGCACTAGACTGATACGTGCATCCTTCGGGAGCACTAGACTGATACGTGCATCCTTCGGGAGCACTAGACTGATACGTGCATCCTTCGGGAGCACTAGACTGATACGTGCATCCTTCGGGAGCACTAGACTGATATGTGCATCCTTCGGGAGCACTAGACTGATATGTGCATCCTTCGGGAGCACTAGACTGATATGTGCGTTCTACGGAACCACTAGACTGTTATGTAGGGTACCCCCGAATAGGAAGTTAACTGTTGTTCCCTAATGGGCCCAGTAGTGGGTCCCTTACTGGGTATGTTTATACTCACCCTTTCTCTTCTTTAACTTTTCAGGTAGGGGTACAGCGAGGGGCAGACCGACGAGAGGCAGGAAGGATGCGTGAAGGCCATATGGACGCGTCTGGTTTTCTTTCGCTTCCGCTATGTATTTTGTCAGAATATTTTGACTGTGATTTTAGACTGGTGACTTGACATTTTATTTTGGGATATTTTTTTGAATTATTTAAAAATAGGGCCCGAAACTGTCTTTTGTAAGGTTTATAATGTTTTAATGAATCGTATCTGGTCCGTTTTAAATTTATGTTGAATGGTCGAGTTTTGGTATTTGGTAGTGACCTCAGCTTAGTCCGGAAAAGTTGGGTCGTTACAGCTTTCAATTTCAATAACTAGAAAAATGCACTATTGTAATATACACTATTTTATTTAATATATACCATCTCAGTCGAAAAGTGTATTATCAGATTACTTTCAATTTCAATAACTGGAAAAATGCACTATTGTAATATACACTATTTTATTTAATATATACCTCTACTTTTCTCTTACCAATCGTCTATTTATTTTCTTCCACAATCTTCCTCTGAACTTCCTCATTTGCTATCAATTCCGTCATCCCCCACTCTATCACTGTCTTTGTTGTGTTCATCCCGCTGTTCAAAAACTTCGAACAAAGTGTCACCAATTCTTTGTCCGTCGTCGACGAATTCCCTCCGCCGCCACGCCCGTCGATTTTAAAATCGAAAGTGTGTCCAAGTACGAAAACGGCGTCGCATCGTCGTCGGATTTCAAAATCTCGTCCATTTTCACAATCATTTGGTCTTCCATCTCGATTCCGCCGCCGTTTCATCTTCCATTTTCAAAACCATAAAGATTGATTAAAGAAAAATTTCAGCGTACGAAGGAGAGTATAATGGATTCCGAAATTTTCCGTTACTCTTTCCTTACGTGGTTAAAAAATCTCCCGTTGCTCTTTCCTTACGTGGTTAATATGAGTAGTGTAGTAATTTGGGTCAGACTTTTCTATAAAATATTAGCTAAATTAGGATATTAGTATAATATATAAGCAAATTAGGTAAATTGTATAAAATCATAGGTCAAATTAGACTATTTATACTAAAGCCCCGTTAAATTAGGTAGGTGTATCAAGAATCCCCATGGGTGGGTGGCCGTTGGCCCTGATCGGCACAAAGATTTCCCGGTTTGACTGAGGATGGGTCAAACTGGGGACCTAAAACGAGTCCCCTTGGAAACTCTGCCCTGAATATCTTTTAAAAAATTTTAATATACATAACATACATACGATTATTCATTTTATACATATATTCACATGATAGTAAGTTAATGTTTGCTTTTTTTTTCTTTTTATTTGTTGGGAATCAAACTACTGTTTTCATATCCAATTTCGATTCTTTTTTAAATATTTAATTTACATAATGTTAATTAATTTTTTTTAACTTTTTATTATTTTACAATAAAAATATTAATGTTTTTTAATTAATTTAAATAAATTTAAAAATAAAATATAAACGAGAATTTTTTCTTATGGGGATCGGACTCCGACTCGACTTCTTCCCGAAACGAAGATAATGCGGTGAGGATGAGGATTATAAATCACTACAAAATGGAGTGGGGAATGCATCCCTAGTTGCAAACCTAATTCATTTAAGAAGGAAAAGAAAGTACTCAAATCTAAATGGAACGTATTTGTTGTAACTTTCAAGAACTTTTTTAAATTTATTAATAACAGTCTCTTTTTTCATTTGATATATTTATCTGCAAAACTATTGAAAATATTTAAAAATATAACAAAATTTTTACTTTTGTAAATTGTAACAAATAATATTTATCATTATGTTTGAAAATTAAACAACCCAAAACCTAACTGTTCTATTAAAACTTTTCAATATTATTTTAAAAAGTTTTTGTCAAAAGTAAACGAGGAATACTTTTTTATGACAATTCGATCCAAATATAACTAATAAGAGAAATTGACAAGGATATGGAGAATGAAATGAGGTTGGTGATTGAGATTGATAAATAATAAGTTTCATACCTCCAACCACATTTTTCTAATAAACTTAAAAGAAATAACAATATTAGTATCCCTTAAACTAAGGGTGGACATGATAGACCGAAAAATCAAATTGACCAACCAAAATGAAGCCGGTCAGAAAACGAAAGGGATCGATCGAGGTCGGTTTCAAAAAGTTTCTAATTGAGAATTTCAAAAAATCATTTTTAAATGTTAAACTAACCCGATCGACCTGACAAAAATCGACTGACCGATCGACTATTTAGGTGTTGATGTTGAGGTCGGTTTGACACTTTACTAAGCTGACTCTGGTTGGTTTTGTTAAAAAATTGAATATGATTGATTTTGTTAAAAACCGACATCAATCTCGATAATCATCCTTACGTTAAACAAAGGACTAAAAATGCATCGGTAGATTCTCAAAACTAGCCGTCAAATGTTTTCACCTTTAATAACTAGCATATATATGCTTTTGGAGAACTTGTTGAAATAATTTTTCTTGGTCATTTCCGATCAAGATTATCCTGATATTCAAATAAATTTTAACTTCTTTTTATTATACGTCCAATTTTGTAGGGTCTTTTTGGCGGAAACTTGATTAGGATGAAACCAAGATTATAATTTTTTTCTTCAAATTAATTAGTTCTAGAGACTTTGATTCAACTTAAATATTTGATTCATCTACCTTTTCCAAATCAGGTAATTTTTCATAACCAAAATTAGTCATTATATAAGATTTGAGAAAATATTGCTTAAAAATCTAAATCTTCATCTTGACCGAGATTCCGAGATTTCATTGAAAAAGTCTAAAACAATCATTATTTTGAATGTGCAATGAAAGTAGGTCAAATTATTATTTGAAACCTTGAGTCAATTGTGCCCGAGAAGGATTGAGAAGAACTTTAGTAACAAATTGTAAAAAAAAAATGCTAGTCATCAAATATGAAAACCTTTGGAGATTATTTTTGACAATCTTTCGAATGTACTTTTATCAAGAGAAAGAATGGAGAGAAACAAATTGCAAAAATTACATTAAAGTATGGAATTAGTTACGATCACTCTCTTAAATGTTAATCGTAAAAACTTGGACTCTCATATTTCTAAAAGCATTAACTTATAATTGTTTAGGGCTTGTTTGATAATGTTTCTGTTTTTTATTTTTTATTTCTTGTTTCTTGTTTCTTATTTTCTCTTTGACTCCAAGAAATGATACTATGTTTAATATTTATTATTGAGAAAAAGAAATATTTGATAATCCGTTCTTGTTTCTTGTTACTTATATTATTTTTCTAAAAATTTTAATATATTAAGAACAAAGAACCAAATAAAATGGAAAATAATTTCACTTCTATTTTATTTGGACTTCACTTCAAATAAAATGGAAAAGAAAAAAAAGAACCAACAAATGACCAATTAAAAAGTTCGTTTACTAGGGAAGGCTGAGCGCCAAGGACGAGGAGTATTTGTTGTGTACTCCGCCGGTAATAAACTGATAACACCAACACAAACGCGAACGAGTGAAAATAGCGTCAAAACAGCCATAGAAATGGACGGAGAACTGCCGCCGGCATCGGCTCCGGCTCCACCGTCCATCCATCCTGCCGTAACACCGCTATCATTCTTACTCGGAACATGGAGAGGCAAAGGCGACGGTGGATTCCCTACCATTAATTCCTTCTCTTACGGCGAGGAACTTCACTTCTCCCATTCCGGCAAGGTAACCGTCAACTCCCTGTTCTTCGTCTCTATTCGTTATCGTCGTTGATGTCATCTTTATATAATAAAAATCGTCTCACTTCACTCGATTGAATTTTGCGTATTTAGTCTAATCGGTTATCTTCATTGTTTGGGGATTTTTTAATACGATGGTGGTGGGAGAAGCCAGTGATTTCCTACAGTCAAAAGACTTGGAAACTCGATTCTAAAGAGCCAATGCATGCTGAGAGTGGCTATTGGCGTCCCAAGCCCGATGGTACCATTGAGGTAGTCATCGCTCAAAGTACTGGTCTTGTTGAAGTTCAGGTCAACCATCTCTATCTCTCTTTCTTGTGTGGTTTACCGTTACATTCAAATTCATCGGCAGGAAGAGAAATATTGTTGAATATAGACGTGTTTGTGTTTTTCGATTTTGATTTAGAGAAGTAATGATCGAAACAAACGGATTCTGTGAGATGATATAAAAAGGCTTTATACTCTGTGAGCTCTAACAATATAATCAGGCCCTGTCTGTTGAAACAAAACCTCCTTTTGCCCTCACTTGGCCATGTCTTTCCCGCCAAAACGAACGGCCGTCTTTTCTAACCGTTGAAATCTCAGTCGCCATCTTTGAAATTGCAACGATTCGGTTTCTTCAATGTCGACTCTCTCCATGGCCCTAAAGCTCAGATTCTTAAACTACACTGCCACTGTCAACGATATCGTCAATTGCTATGTCAGATTCAGCAAGAATTGCAGCCGCACATCAACTGTTCGATGAAATGCCCAACCCAAATGTTGTGTCACGGACCTCACTCATGGCTGGTTATGTTGAGATGGTGGGCTGAGTAATATTCATTCACAGTTCCGGGCGGTGTCAAGAAGTTCAATTGTTCTCAACGACTTCACTTTTGCGGCTGCAATCAAGGCCTGTTGGAAAAGTTCCGTGCCTCTGTTGAGATTTTTGGTTATGGAGCTAATGTTATGGTCTTTTCCTCTTGCTTTTTGATACGTATGGGAAGTGTAATGATGTTGAAGCTAGGAGAGTCTTTGATTCCATGTCTGGGTAAGATTATTGTTTTTTGGACTTCAATGATTGCTGCTGATGCTCAAAATGCACATGGAAACCATATGTTAAGAGTATTTGTGGAATTGAGTTGTTCGAGTTTTGAGCGTCCAAATCCTTCCATGTTTGCTAGTGTGTTAGAGCTTATGTAGCTTTTGTAAGCTGGTTTCAGGAAAAGTTTTGCACAGTACAGTGAACTGTCTTGGCTGTATGATTCGAGCAGACATAACTGCAAATTTGCTGGTTAATATGTTATATGTATGCTAATCACGAGAGTAACTTCAGAACATGTTTGAACCAGAACTTTAAAGATAAGCAATAAGGTTTAGGCAATTCGTTATATGTGAAGGAATCATGTACTAAAAACGTTGGTATTACATTTGAAATTGAGCTTTATGGATAGATTATATGGTTGAAATGGATAAGTCTGAAATGAAATTAATCATCATGAGTTGACCTAGTTTAGTTGGTCATTAAGGGACATGGGTATGACATGGCTTAGAGCCTTAGCGGAAATGTGGTGGTCAACTATCTAGGATTTAATATCCTATATGAGCTTCCCTAACACCTAAATTTTGTAAGATTAAACCGGTTTTCACATAAGAGTAGTCGAGGTACCTCAATCACTCACGGATATGGAAAAAAAAGTAAAATGAAACGAAGCTTCTCAAATCCCTCCTCCATTTAGTGTGAAACTTGATCAAGCTCAAGTGCTTTTTTATCCTCTTTTTGTCTGCGATCTTCTTGAGTCAATATTTTTAATTGTGGTATGAATCTAATAGCTTGTGATGTAGGTGCAGATTGCCTTTCTTTATTTTCGGTTGCTGCATGCATATTCTTCACACAACCAGAAGAAGCATGCGTTATGGTGAAACTGATGAGAAGGGAAATAAGACACTATTAAAAAATTATATGGAGGTTTTCTTAGTGGGATTGAAATTGAAGTAAATCAGCAGCAAGTTGGATGATAAGATATGACTTTCAGATTAGGAAAGAAGAAAAATAGATTCATTTTGCTGCTCATGTGAACTTTCACATTGCCATAAAAGCTCGATTTCTGTAGCCAATTTTTTTTTGCTTGACATTGAAATTTTATAGCCAGTTCTGTTATTTGCATCATTATCATCAACTCCTGAATATTATTTTCAATTTTCTAAAACTTGCAACTAATGAAGACGTCTTTTACTTTTTTCATTTAATTTGATCCGACTTGGCTCTCTCTTTCAGAAAGGAACCTTTAATGCAGAAGAGAAAGTGATAAAGCTTCAAAGTGAACTTGTGGGAAATGCTTCTAAGGTAACGATCACTAGATCCGTCATTATTTCAAATACAGATTTATCTTCTGTTTAGTTAATATTTCATTTTTTGTTTTTTGTCTTGAAAAATTGAGCCTATTTCCTCTCAATTTCTTACCAAGATTTTCATGTTTCTTGTATAAGAGTTGAATTTCCCAGTTAAATTCAAAAAATAAAATCATGATTTTAAAAACTTTTTTTAGGTTTTCTAAATTTGGGAGGTGGAAGGAGTGTTTACAGGCTTAATCATCAAAACCAACAAATCAAATGATTTATGAACCGTGTGTTAAACCTGAACCTAGGATCAAGAAGTTAAAGCCTCTCTTTGGTAATATAAATTTGCTCGACCCATTGGTTTATGAACCCTAGCTTATGAGATCTTCACTTTATACTGCATTCTAATTCTTTAAAATCATAAACCCACGAACTAAATATCACAATGGGAGCTCAAGTTTCCATAATGTATTTTTTTATATTATACAATTCGAACAGACCTTCACACAAACCTAAATGTCCCTCTTCTAGGCTTTATAATTTTAGGCTTACTAAAACCACAAGCCAAACGTCCCTGACTCCCTTTACGGGTCTATATGTTAGTTTTTTGACATAAAAGATTCTTGAGAATAATATGTCCAAGAATGAGATGTCTAAGAAGCAAAGATGTTTGGGTTTGATTGTACATGGGCACGAATTATGTTTTTATTTAATTTATAGAATTATGCAGGACAATCTTACATCGATGGATGCGAAAGTGTATGCCAAAGTGTAAAAAATGATCTGGTTCCATTGGAGACAATAAAAACCACAGAACATGTTGTAAACGAGATAGATTATCATTATCTGATGGAAAATACTGCTCATCCCCCACTGTATCATATTAATACAACAGGCGGGAATAAGCTTTCCTTCTTTTATTTTCCTCCAAAGCTTGTTAATCAATAATTAGTTACACCCAGATCAACATACTAGATGTGAGGAACAGCACTTTAGTTTAGCTAGCAGATCTATGTCAGACACTTCAATATTGACACATGTTAAACTTAATTTGAACACTTGTTAGTATAATGCATGTGTTAGATACCAGTCATACAAAGCCAATAATCGGTCTAACTTTAGATAAATTAAGTGTGACATGCATCAGACTCATTTTTGAACAATATTGCATAGAAGTGTTGACTTTAGTTGATATATGTTCTCTTTCTGTGTTTATTTTTGCCTTCTAAAAAATGACTTATCACTGTAAAAGTGAACTTAGCCCAATGATAATTGGCATAACTTTCCATCCTATAGGTTAGGATGGAAGGTTCAGTCTCCTATAATTGTACTAAAAAAAACTTGTCACTGTATTTGTATCTCATATCTTGCATTGGTGTTCTATTTACCAGCCTCTATTATTGGAACAGGTGAAAGAAATAAGCAGAGTGTTTAAATTGGTGGATGGAGAACTTTCCTACGTGGTTCAGATGGCTACTGCCTTAACCAGTCTTCAACCACACTTGAAAGCCTTGCTCACTAAAGTTTGACGCAATAAAATAAGGTTAAATCATATAAAAAAATATCCTTCTAACCCTTTTATTTATTTTAAAATTACTCTTAATACTTCTAAAAGTTTGCAATAGTATCCTTAAATTTTCATAAACGTTTTGAAAATATTGTTGGAGTAGAAATTCTTTACCATTCGGGCAGAAACTAAGATGAAATAATGTAGTGTAGGTGGCTTGGAATGAAAATTTGAATCACCACATTGTTAGGTCATAATCATGCAATTCTAAATCCTGATTTTTTGTTTGAAATTCAAAATAATTTATACTTCAATAATAGTCATGAAACATTTATGAAATTTTGGAGGAATATTGTAACTTTTGAAAGTACGAGGTATTTTTGAAAGAAATTGAAAAGTTGAAGAGGTTTATAATAATTTGTTAAAGAAGAGAATAATAGTAAATCCTTTAATTTTATATCAATGGACTAAAGTTAGGAAGACTACTGAAATCTACGATAAATCTATATTGAATTGTAATTACCATTTTCTGCGTTTCTGTAGCTTTTCTTTCTCAGTACTTATTCTAGAGTGATATCTAATAGCAATTTTCTTGTCTAATGGATTTGGCGTTTTCACCTTGAAAAAATGGCTCTCTGGCGAATCTTGATCAAGGCAAAGTATGGTTCTCAACATTATGATCTAAAGGCAACAGATTACATAACCTTCTCCTCTAGATGCCCTGGAAAATTATTCTACTATAAAAGGACCTTATTTATGGGAATATCTTCTATAACATAGGTAATGGTTCATCTACAACATTCTGGTATGATTTATGGTTTGGAGAGCACCCAATAAAACAGACTTTCCATAAGCTATATAAGTTGACTAGCACAAAACGCATCAACGACATTCAAAAGCAAAAGGACACTTAAACTGAACTACACGTTTATTTATTATGATCTAAATCTACAATCTAATATAACAGTAATTCAGTATACAACAAGTATTCAACAAGAGACAAAATAGAAAATACTCTCTTAAAGAAGGTGTAGCCTCCTCCCAATTCATACGTTATGAAAGCATTAACTGTACATGATTTGGTAGTGAGCCAGATGTTTTACGCCCCCTCTGCTCCTTCAGAATCTAGGATGAAATCCAATCACAAGGTGAAGTGACGAAATCCAACGCGTCGATGAAATCCAATGTAAGAGGGAGCAAAATTTTAGAGCTCAAACCTTAGGTAAAAACGTTGATTTAGTTGTTACACTAGATGGTTGATATTCAGTCCAACAAAGGTGTAAGCATCATTGTTGAGAAACCTCTTTTAAGGATTGGGTATGAACACATGACAGTCTGATAACTGGACAAAAGAATCCAACCAAAAAAGTCAGGAAGATCACTGGCTATTACGGTGAACGATTCCAATAACAGTGCTTCTAACATTTCTAATCCGTTGCACTAATCTTCTAGGGTCGTAGATAACTACAATCCTCATCCGACGTACACAATAAGTATACATTCTCACCGGAGCTTTTGATATAAAACATCTTGGGTGAGAGAATTTGGCGGGCGAAGAAAAGGGCTGGCATAGGGAAGAAGCAAATGGCGGGTTGGGGAACAAAAAATTGTTGAGCTTCAATTGCAAATTATTATTATTATTATTATTATTATTATTATTATTATTTTCTTACGTATAATTTGGGGGAATTACCAATTATTTTGAGGGGAATTACAAAGGAAAATTAGACCAATTTTGAAGGTTTTTGGGATTGATTTTTAGAAAGTTGAGTTCTAGGACTCAGTATGAAATGTCCAAAGTGTTCTTATATGAAATTTTTCTTGGGGCATTACCAAAAGTAGATCGATTTTGTAGGGGTTATAGGTTTTTAGAATTGTTTTTGAAAAAGTTGAGTTTTAGGATAAATGGGTTCTTTAAAAAGGGTTATTTTTCAATTTTGTAGACATCTAAAGTTTGCTAGATGTGTGCAAGATTGAAAAAATTGCTAACAAATTCCATCAAACATGTAAAATCACCTTAAGTCAAACAAAATTGATTTTGGATTGGACATTTAAAATTTAAAATTTGTGAGATATTTACGAGATGAATGTGAGATACAAAAACAATAGTTATAAACTTCCTAAAATATGTGTATAATCACCATAAATCAAGTTCATAATCGATTTGAGAGTGAACATTTAAAGTTTGAAAGTTGCATGACGTCTACAAAATGTTTGCAAGATACAAAAATAGTAGTTAAAAACTTCCTAAAGCGTGGGTAGAACCCTTTTTTGAACAAAGTATATAATTGATTTGGGATTTGACATTAGAAGTTTAGAAGTTGCGAGATACAAAAATAATGGCTAAAAATGTTCTAAAATAGGTGTAGAAGCACCCTAAATCACATAAAACAAGTATATAATTGATTTGAGATTGAACATTTGAAGTTTGGAAGTTGCTAGTTGTTTCCAAGATGTGTGCGAGATAAAAACAAAATCAAAAAGCTTGTTAAACATGTATTAAACAACCCTAAATCAATTAGAACAATTATAAAATTAACTTGGATTACACATCTAAGGTTTAATTAAAAACTTAGAGAATTATCTTTAACAATAATAAAAAAAATTTAAACAATAATAATAATAATAAAAAGACATAAACAAAGTAGCAATAGCAAGAGAGTTAGTTCAAAAGTGATTGAAAATTCTAAGAAATGTCAGAGAGATGTTAGTGAAAGATGAGAGAAAATGTGGGAAAAGTAGGTTTTTTTTAATGTTTTTTTTGGAGGGAAAAAACCAATAAAGAAAAATATCATGCTAGGGCATTTTTGACTTTTCATACTTTATTTGTTCTAAAACTCTACTTTTTAAAAAATCAGTCCAAAAAACTTACAATCCCTTCAAAATTGGTGTATCTTTTGTAATTCTCCCGATAATTGCATGTGCACCTAGAACTATTATCTTCCAACTTTGTGAAGTGATCCCATATAATGAAAATTGTCTTTTAGTGGCTCTAGCTCTCTTCTTATCGGGTAGTGGTGGTTTACTCAAATTCAAAGTTCCCATTGCGTTATTAGTGGAAGGAACATGATTAGTTTCACTATATTGTCCACTACTGCTCTTCATAGTCTAAAAGAGTATAAAAACTAGAGTTAGTCACCCACACGATTGGCATAATGTAATGTAAACAGCCACCAACAAAGAAAAACATTATTCGGTGCTATTCAATCATCAAAGTAGAATTAAAACTAGCATATCAATCTAAATCCTCTACTTAATTAGCATATTCAATAAAAAATTAACGTAGAATCAAAGCAACCACCAACAATCTAAAACCCCTATTTAATTAGCATACATATTTCATACACTCCAAAAAAAAAAAAAAAAAAAAGACCTACGATGTACCCAACTTCCAACGTACAGAATCAGATCTATTAAATTTTCAAACGCAAAACACACCAAACCTACTAAAAAACTGAAATTTTCAATGTAGAGAAAAAGCTCAAAATAAATAATCACTAACATTTGGACGTTGGAGACTGAGAAAGAGATGGTAAATGTCGGAGATCGAGGTGAGAGGGAGAGGGTGAGTTAGAGAGATGAGGCACAGTGTGAAGAATGAAGTTGAACGAAGTGAGAAGAAGACGTGATCGAAGATGGTGAGGTGCGATGAAGTTGAACGAAGTGAGGATGAGGTGTGAGTCTGTGACCTACTTCTTTTTTCATTTACTAAATTAATACTATAAACATAAATATATATTGGGTTGGGTTGGGTTGAACTGGATTTTTCAACCCTCAACCTGAGAGAGAAAAAAAAACCCAACCCAACTCAACCCTTATAATATGGGTTGGGTGGTCTAAGTTATTCGAGTTGTCGAGTTACTCTTATATCCTTAATGGCTGCAGTAGCGGAAGAAGAGAAGGAAGCGATAGAATGGTTTTTTAAGTGAGAAAGGAAAGAAAAGAGGCAGAATGGTTATGCCGAAAGGAGGAGGTCATGTACACACGACTTCAAATGAAAGTCGTGAACGGGGTACACGACAAGACATTGAAGTCGTGGACTTAGTCCACTACGTACATGCTAGACAACGTGGCAGCGTTGACTGCTAGTTGATGGATAACTCACTAGAGTCGTGGATCCAGTCCACAACTTCATACATGCCAGCCAACGTGGCAACGTTGACTGCCAGTTTGATGGAAAGCTCACCAGAGTCATGAACCTGGTCCGCAACTTTAGTGTGTTGTCGTGGATCGGATTCACGACTTCAATGCGTTGTCGTGGACCAGGTCCACGATTCACTACATTATTTTTTAGAATAGTTTCTCTCATATCCTATTTTTGATATTATTTTTTAAAATAACATTATTAACAATAAAAATTCAAAATCTTACATTTTACACTTAGGAAAAGTTGTATTTTCCATTTGTTCACAACTGTCGAACTTGAGATTGAATCCATTGATATTCTTTTTCTCAAAGACTAAAAGATATATAACTATTGTAACAATGAACACAAAAAATATTGATTATTATTTTCGTTCAAAACAAAGAAAGACTAGAATCGTCCCATAAAATTTGGAAACCAAAAGCTCTTTCTCGTCTTCTATAGAAGAAGACTTGCTCAAGTCAACAACACCCTCCAATCTAACTGAACCCGAGCAAGAAAATGTGCAATCGAGTTCCTGACATCATACACCATATTATAACTGTGTATTATTAGAAGTTAGAATAGAGAAATGTCATATTATATAAGTATATATTATTTTTTATTTAATATTAAGCGTGTCTCTAAAGTTCAAATTATCTCTATTAAACTAAATGTCCATAATATAATACAATATATGATACTACAAAATAATAATAATACGTAAAAACAAGTCTAAATTATTAATAAATAGTTTATATTCAATCTAACATTTACTGAATCAGTATAATTATTTTCGTGATTTATAAATATATTTATCAAACCAAAGTTGTGAATAATTTGTTTGACAAATTGAATTATTAGTTTTTAGATATGCTATCCAATATATATATGTGAAAATTTAAAATACAATTTTAATTTTATTGCATCTTTTATTTTAAAATTATATATTGAATAGGTTATTAGAGTTTAGGGGTTAGGCTCTAAAATAATATAATTATTAGTTTGAGGTTAAAATTAATACCACTCTCAAAGTTTTGGATTTAAATTGATAAAATTATTATAGTAATTCTAAATCTTGATTTTTTTTGTTTGAAATTTTAAATAATTTTTACTTTAGTAATAGTTTTGAAAACATGCATGAGATTTTAGGGGAATATTGTAACTTTTGAAAGCTTGGATATTTTTGAAACGAATAGAAAAGTTAGAGAGAATAATAATAATAAACCCGTGGACTAAACTAAGGGTACTGAAATCTACAATAAATCTATATTGAATTGTAATTACCATTTTTGTGTGTCCGTAGCTTTTCTTTCTCACTACCTATTCTAGAGTGATATCTAATAGCAATTTTCTTCAATTATTGACTTGTTTGGTAGGAAACTTAGAAATGTATAAATTTAAGAATAAGAGATTAAATTAAAGGAATAGTTGCAAATTTAGCAATTATATTCAAAATAATTAAGTATATAGCAACATTTTAAAAAAATTGCAAATATAGCAAAATCTGTCAAAATCTATCAATGATAGGAGTCTATCACCGATAGACCATGTAGCAAATGTTGGTCTATCAGTGATAAACCATAAGAGTCTATCAACGATAGAAGTGTATCACTGATAGATTTTGCTATATTTACAATTTTTTTAAAATATTGCTACATACTTAATAATTATTCTAAAAATTGCTACCTATTATAATTACCCTAAATTAAAACATATAGTTACATTGTGTATCTACAAACAATCCAGAAAAGTTTTCCTAAAGGTACATTTTCTTTTAAACATTTTTTTAAAAATATGTTTAAAATTTAAACAATTATATATTTGATTAGATCTTTCTATAAGTGTTTTCTATATATATTTTAGTTAGATCTCTCATATATAATTTCTCAAAATTTGGTTTTGATTTTTTTCTTTAAAGTTGATTATTTTCTTAATTTCAATTTTAAAAAAATGCATCTTAAAAAGTTACTTACCTAATTCTTTTAGAAAATGATTTTTTTTTTCAAATTTAAACACTTTAAAAGGTAATCCAAACATATCCTAAATTAGATTTTAATTTTAACCCTTATTTAAAAGGGGTATTTTCAAAAATATAAAAAAGCGGCAAAATATTTACACTGTATAGAACAATTCTGAAAATGGAAAAAACCCAGATGCCCACCGTGTAAAATACCGAAAATGTTCCATCAACAATGTGTGCAATATATTTGGTAACGCAATTTGATACACGATCGTTTAGATTTGACTATTGTTTGGTACACGATCGTTTAGATTTGTTTTTTCAATTCTATCGTTTAATTAATTGGGTTACACGATCGTTTAGATTTGGCTACCCCAAATCTAAACTATTTTTTTTTTCAAAATTTGGTATACTATCGTTCCAAATCTAAACAATTTTTTTTCAAAATTTGGTATACGATTGTTTAGATTTGGTTACACGATCATTTAGATTTGGCTACACGATCGTTTAGATTTGGCTATCCCAAATCTTTTTCTTCAAAATTTGGTATAAACGATTTTTTCAATATTCTTTATACACAATCTTTTAGTTTTAGTTACCTAATCTAAATGCCTAACCAATTTTTTCAAGATTCTTTATACACCATCCTTTAGAATTGGTTGCCTAATCTAAACGTAAAAAAAGAAAAGAAAAAAGACGATATGATGCATGCAGTGAATGAAAAAAAAAAAAGGAAAGAGGAAGAAAGACATGCACGTACCTAAAAAAGAGGAAAAAAAACAAGAAAGATGATAGAAAGAAATAGATTTGGTTACCCAAATCTAAAAAAAAAAAAAAAAGAAAGATGGAAGAAATCACATGAAGAGTACAGAGGAAGACGATAAAAAAATTGTAGAGAGGAGAAAAAGATGGAAGGACAAATTTAAAATATTTTAAAAATGGCTAAATTTATGAGCTTTGTTACACGGGTCGTAAATATTTCAGTACCTTGTTATATTTTGAAAAGTTTCCCTATTTAAAATGTGATGCATATAATAATCAGAGTAATAATAATAACAATAACAACAACAATATTATTATTGTTTCAAAAGTGAGGCGAAATCAAAAAAATATATTATTTAAATATTTATAATATAATATAGGGAAACTTACGTAAATGTAACAAAATTGTAAACTATTTACGGCCCGTGTAACAAGTCCATTAAGGCAAATTATCTTTTCAGAATTTCTTATTTGCCCTTAATCTTTTATAACGATCTTTCAAATCTGATTTTCTTCTTCTTGCCGATTTTTTCACAATCGTCGTTTCCGAGTTATTCATCTTGTCTTTTATATATCTTTCATCTGGATCATTCGAGCTATTTCGAGTTATTTTTCGTAATTTTCTACAAAATTTGCTCTGATATCCATTATCTTCTATAACATCGTTTCTCTTCTTGTCATCTTTGACAATCAAGATCGTGTATACTGCTCTGTTGATATCATCTCAGTTTTTCTGGTTTCGGTGAGTATTCTAAATATCGTTTTTCTTTGAACTATTTAGTTGATTATAAAATTTCGTTCAAAATTATATATTTCGGCGTGAAGATAGAACGTTTAGTATATGTTGATATTACTGTAAGACATCATGTATTTGGTTATGAAGATCGTTGAAGGTTTTGATTACTGTTTACGTTGATTTAAGAATTTATATTTCAGTATGAATGTCGTTTGAGTTTTTTGTTGTTTGTAAGAATTTAAGGTTTTTTTTATTTCGTTTTGAACATTTAAGAATCACTGTAAGATGTGTAAATCATTATGAAGATCGATAGTTTGATGTTTTTCAGGATAATTTTCATTGAAATGCTTGATCGTTTACCTCTATCAACATGATCGTTTAACAATATACAGACGATCGTTTTGTTATATATGAACACGATCGTTCATCTTTATGAACACGAAAATTTTCAATATCTTGTATGATCCGTATCTTTAAACGATTTTGTATCAAATTCAATACGATTGTTTAAATGATGAGCGTCTAAAAACGATCGTGTATCAATTTCAATATGATGGTTTAAACGAACAGTATCTTTAAATGATTGTGTATCAAATTTGATATGATGGTTTAAACATAAACGATCGTTTAATTTATTATATACGATCATGTATTCGTGTTAAACGATCGTTTAGTATTTATTAACTTATTTGCACGATAGTTTAAATGATCAGCGTCTTTAAATGATCGTGTGTTGGTGTTAACGATCGTTTAGTATTTATTAACTTCTTTGCACGATGGTTTAAACGATCAGTGTCTTTAAACGATCGTTCAATTTATTGTATACGATCGTGTATTGGTGTTAAACGTTTGTTTAGTATTTATTAACTTCTTGCACGATCGTTTAATATTCTCTTATTACATCTAAATACTTAATTATATTTTCTTTTTTTTCCAGATTAGAATGTCTATTCCTATTGTTGTTTTTTATGGAGGTCAATGGAATGACTGCAATGTTTATGAGAATTACTCAGTGTCTGGAATTTTGGTAGATATGCGAGTCAACTTTAATTCTTTGGTTTCTTTGATATGTGAACAACTTGAATTGGATGAATTAGTAGAATTATCTGTTTTACTTGATTTTGGTAAAAGTAATGTTCAAACTGTGGTGCTGATCAAGAAGGACAATGATGTTGCTTGGTATTTAGCTTTTGTTAATAATGCAACTAGTAGACATCCATTAGTTGCGCATGTAAGTGTTGATCGTTTGTGAACGTCTTCTTCATCTAGTAGTGTATAGGGAAATCTTGATATGTCACTGAATATAGGTTTTTCTTCTTCTGTTTCAAATGATGAAGTTATAAGAGACATCTCTTATTATTCTGATTTGAAGGAAAAACGTTTATTTGAAAGTAAAGAAGTGCTTTCAAAGTGTTTTTGCATAATAACAGTGAAGAACAACTTTCAATTTAGGACTACAGTATTAAATTTGAGATCTTTTGAATTTAGATGTCTGCAAGAAGGCTGCAAATTGTATGTAAGAGCATCTCGTTATAAGAAGAGTGATTTGTGGATGCTACGAAAATACACTTCTGAGCATGATTGTTCATTGAGTACTGCCCAAAGTTCTCACATGCAAGCTGCTTCAACAGTAATTGGCAATTGTTTGATAGATGATTTTAGATTCATGTCTATTGATTGTTCCATTCCTAAAGAGATTGTTCATAAGGCTCGTACAAATCTTGGAGTTAATATAAGTTACGACAAAGCTTGGAGGGCAAAAGAACATATGGTAAAGATATTACACGGTGATACAGTTGAATCGTATGCATTGATTCCAAGATTCTTTGATAAATTGGTTAAATCTAACCCATGTATAATCAGTTTTTTATATCAAATTTTTATTGATTTGCAGATAGATGTAGATAGACTAATATCACAGTCTATCTAGATAAATGTGGATATTCTTTTTGTTCTTTTTTGTTTGTGCTGATAGAAATGTGTTTTTAATTATTATAGGTACATGCACTGCTTTAGAAATGGATGATAGTGGTCATTTCAAGTTTTGTTTTATGGCTTTTGGTGCATCAATTGAGGGGTGGAAATATTGTAGACCTATTATTTCTGTTGATGGGACATTTTTGAAGTGTAAGTTTGGTGGCATCTTATTAACAGCTTCATCACAAGATGATAATAATCAAATCTTCCCTCTTGCTTTTGCCATTGTAGATTCTGAAATGATGCATCATGGACATGGTTTTTTGAGAAGATACGAAGTAGTTTTTTGAGAAGATACGAAGTAGTTTTTCAGAGCGAGCTAATTTAGTCATTGTTTCTGATAGGCTTCTTAGCATCCCTAAAGGAGTTTTAAGAGTGTATCCTGATGTTGAGTATTGTGTGTGCACAAAACATCTTTTAAGTAACTTGAAACTTCATTTTAAGGATCCACTACTTGATAAGTATTTCTTTAGCTGTGCTTATGCCTACACTGTTGAAGAATTTGAGTACCACATGAGATGCATTGAGTCTGTTTGTTCAAATATTAAAGATTATCTTAGTAGTGTTGGTTTTGAGAAGTGGTCTCGGACATATTCACGTAGACGAATGTATAGAATGATGACATCAAATTGTGCAGAAAGTTTAGATTCAGTGTTTAAAGATCTTAGAGAACTACCTGTGGCCGATGCTTTGTTCAATTAGGGATGTATTGCAAAAATGGTTTTATGGACGAAGTAAAGCTGCTTCTACAATGAAGAATCATTTGACTTCTTGGGCTGAGAACATTCTATGTTTAGAACATGAAAAGTCGAGAAGATTATTGGTAAAATTATGTTTATTTTTATCTAGAACAGTTAGAGATAGATTGCTATCTTTGTCTATCCCATAGATAAAGATAGCAATTTATCTGTTTCTGTCTCAGATAGGCACTGATAGATTAATATATATATATATATCTAATGTATACAGAGATTGAAATCTATTTCTTCTTATGTTATTAATTGTCTTTATTTGTGTTATGTATTAGGTTGATCCAATAAGTACAACTGAATACCAAGTAACGGATGGAAATCAATAGTTTATTGTGAAGTTAAATGTGGGATGTTGTAGTTGCCGAGTATGGGATGTTGAAGAAATTCCTTGTGCACATGCTCTTGCTGTTCTACGAATGCTTAATTTAGATACCTATTCTTATGTATCTGAGTTTTATTATAGAGTAACACTAGCAGCAACATACAATGGTTGTAGTCAACCTATTGGATCTCATTTTGATTGGAGAGTTGTATATTCTGTCATGAAAATATTACCTCTAGTTTTTAAATGGCAGGCTGGAAGACCAAGAAAACAAAGAATTCCATATGGTGGGGAATTTAGTAGTTCCACCAGATGTTCCAATTGTAATCGTAAAGGACATAATAGTAGGACTTGTAAGCAAGGCAAAGTTTGAGCAATTAATGAAAATGCGTACTATCTTTCTTTCATTATTATGTATACACGTTTGATATTAAATTTGATGGAGAATTATTATCGTTTAGACATTAGATATATAAATGATCGCTTAATATTTTCTATGTTTATTAAGAAGATCGTTTAGACTTTACTAAACGATCACTTAAAGATATATGCACGATCTTTTACATTAGTGTGATACATACAAACGATTGCTTAATATTTTTCACTTATTTCATTTAAGATTTTATGTGTTTCATTGTTTTTTTCCATTTCTTTCTCTTTTTTTTTTTTTTACTATTGCTCTGCTTTTTCTTTTCTTTCTTGCTTCTCAATATTTTTGAAATATCTCAAAATTGTTTGAGACTCTTCTTCTGATGAGTCTAGAGGTGTCATGGAGAACTACAAATAAAATGATATTACATTATCGATAAAAAAGTAGTAGCATTGATAAACAGTGATAGATTTATATCATCATCTATTCAAGATAGAGATGGATAGAAAATCTTTTATTGTCTATCTGGATAGACATATATATAAGCATGCTTTAAGTTTACTTACATTTTCAGATTAAAAAATGTCGATGTTTAGAGTCCTCTAGTCACTTGTTTCCAAACATTTTCATGTTACAATTGGTGGCCTTTCCTTTGCAAGCTTTCTTCCAACCCAACATCTAAATTGGAAAGTCTTGGTATTTTCTCAAAAGCCCAATAGACTAAAGCTAGGGGAAATCCTTGAAGGTATACAACATCCTTGTCACTGTAGGATGCTTTTTTCAAAAACTGATATGTTAGGATGTATGATAACCTCCCCCATGGATAGCCTTTGAAGATTTCTTCATTATCCAATATGTCTAAATATAGGAGATTTATGTGCTTGTGTTGCTGTTTGGGAATTAAAAATGCTTCTAAGATATAGAGGTTAACTAGTTTTTCTTTCAATGAGTCTTCCTCATTGCACAACGCTTTGAAAGTTTCTTCTATATCTTTTCTTGTTATAAAGTCATCATGATGGAAAATCGCATTCTTCAGACCAATTTCTTTCCTTTCTCCTAGATTTAACTCAGAGAATTTGTGACCTTTTAGTCCAGTCACAAAACAAAAGTCTTTCAACCCAAATTTTGCTATATGTTCATTGAAGTTGAAAGCAAGGACATTAGTTTTTTTTTTTGTATGGTATTGCTTTCTTAATAGAAAATTCAGGAATTATGTTGGTATTTTGACCATTTTAATATTAAGGAACTGGCCAAAAGGGCTGTTTGTCAAAACTCGAGATAGAATCCTTTTGTCTATTTTTGACTTGATCTGATTCAATGTTTCTAAGCTGTAGTATACAGTAATTCTAAGTTTTTTTTTATTCATCTTCCATAATAATCTCATTTGGATAGTGTTTCACCTGTTGAATGACATAATAAATAGTATGTTTAAAATAAGGACAAGTTTAAACAAATTTACAAATGCAGAGCGCTATAAAGAAAAAGATATAAAAATATACAACGCTTACATACAGATATTCACATTCTAGTTTGTTACATTTTTTCATTTTTCTTTCTTTACTTTACTTTCTTCTGTCTTTGCTTTAAACCTTATTGATTTGCTACACGATGCTTGTTGATTCTTGCTTACCATCTATTTGTAAAAAAGAAGACTAATATAAATTATACAAACAATATGTAAACAAACATGTTTGTATGTGGCATAGATTGCGATTGATATAGATTGAATGAAATGAATATAGATTAAGGCCTGTTTGTATGCGATATAAATCGTGGTATGTATATGTGGATGGTAGAGATAGATCGAGATGCATATAGACTCAATAGATCGAAATGAATATAGACTCAAACATTTTTGTATGCGATATAGATGGTGCTAGATATATGTGGATGATGGAGATAGATCAAAATGAATATAGATTCAAACCTTTTTGTATGCAAGGTAGATCGTCGATCAGGACAGTTCTGTTGAAGTAGTTACTAAGATGTAAACGATTGACGATGAAGACGATGAAAGAAAAAGTCTGAGCAATTCCTTCACCTTTTTATAGCTTCTTTATTTGGATGACATTTTTGTAATTACGGTTTATTGGAGTTTCTGTAAATTTTCGTTTATAAACGATCGTTGAAATTTCTCTACACGATCGTGTATACTTAAACTTTTTCGTCATCTTTTACTGTTTATTACCTTATCGTTTATATATATGATTATCGTTTATATAATGTACAAAATCGTGTATGCTTATCGTTTATATTTACAGAACGTGATCAGAGGTACAATCGTTAAAAAAAAGTATATTGTTATCGTTTAGCGTTTATTGTTGATCGTTTATGTATTTGGTAATTTACGAGATCGTGTATCAATTGTATATTATTCTGAAATGTTCTATAGAGTGTAAATAACTTGCCGCTTTGTTATATTATTAAAAAGACCCTTATAACATATTAATAAAATAACTAAATAAATAAGAAATAAAAAATAAGAAATTAGAAAAATTTCTTTAAAATCTACCATCTCTCATTTATTTGAAAATATGCTCCATACGTGTCTTTAAAAATCCACCAAAATCTTTTATTTGTAGAAAAAACGAGAGTAGGTGGTAGATTACTTAATCATCAAAAGATGATTAAAGGAGTAACATAGAGTAGACTAGCTTACTAATGAGCATGTATAGTGATAATATTAAGGGAAACTTTCCTAAATATAACAAACTACTGAAATATTTATGGTCCATGTAACAAAATCCATAAATTTAGCCATTTTTTAAATATTCAAGATTTACCCTTCTATCTTCTTCTCTTCTCTTCGAGTTTTTTATTGTCTTCCTCTGTACTCTTCATGCGATTTCTTCCATCTTTCTTTTTTCGTTTTTTTTTTTAGATTTGGGTAACCAAATCTATTTCTTTTTATCGTCTTTCTTGTTTTTCTCTCTTTTTTTAGGTATGTGCATGTCTTTCTTCCTCTTTCTTCTTTCTTCTTTTTTTTTTTATTCACTGCAAGCTAAGCATCCTATCGTCTTTCTTCTTTTATTTTTTTATGTTTAGATTAGGTAATCAAATTAAAGAATCTTGAAAAAATTGGTTAGACATTTAAATTAGGGTAACTAAAACTGAAAGATTGTGTATAAAGAATATTGAAAAAAATCGTGTATACCAAATTTTGGAAAAAAAATCGTTTAGATTTGGGATAATCAAATCTAAACGATCGTGTAGCCAAATCTAAATGATCGTTTACCAAATTTTGAAAAAAAATCATTTAGATTTGGAACTCCAAATCTAAACGATCGTGTAGCAAAATCTAAATGATCGTGTAGACAAATCTAAACGATCATGTAACCCAATTAATTAAACGATCGTGTAACCAAATTAAACGATAAAATTGAAAAAACAAATCTAAACAATCATGTACCAAATAATAGTCAAATCTAAATGATCGTGTACCAAATTGCATTCCAAATATATCACGCACATTGTTGACGGAACATTTTTGGTATTTTACACGGTGGGCCTCTGAGCTTTTTCTATTTTTGGAATTATTCTATATAGTGTAAATACTTTGCCGCTTTTTTATATTTTTGAAAAGACCCCATATTAATAATAATGATAATAACAATAACAACAATATTATTATAAAAAAAAAAGTTAACATCAAATATGTGATAAATAAAAATATAAGGTCTTTTCAAAAATATAAAAAAGCTGCATAATATTTACACTCTATAGAACAATTCCAAAAATGGAAAAAACCCAGAGACTCATCATGTAAAATACAAAAATGCCCCGTCAACCACGCCGTTAATAACGCGCGCGTAATATATTTGCAATTTATACGCGATCGTTTAGATATGGTTCAATATATATGTGATCGTTTAGATATGGTTCAATATATACGTGATCGTTTAGATATGGTTCAATATATACGTGATTGTTTAGATATGGCTACAAGGCGATCGTTTAGATATGGCTACAACGCGATCGTTTAGATATGACTACAATTTATAAGCGATCGTTTAGATATGGCTACAATTTATATTTTCAATTCCATCATTTAATTTTATTACACGATTGTTTAGATTTGGGAACCGAAATCTAAATGATTTTTGTTTAAAAAATTGGTATACGATTTTATTAATTCTTTTGGTACACGATCATTTAGATTTTTTACACGATTGTTTACATTTGGCTGCTTCAATCCAAAATATTTTTTTCAAGATTTTTTATACACGAGGAGTTTATGACTGCGTCGACAAACATGAGTCCGAATCCTTTTGGTGAGATGTCTTCTTTTAAATTGTCGATAAGAGTTTTAACGCACCCATTCGAAGGGTGTCCCCCTCATCTTCCATTTCTACTTCTGTTTCTCCCTTTGAATTGTTAGATCACTGCAAGAACGCTTGCAAAGTTTTCAGCTAGCCTCAGTGTGGTTATTAGGCTGCCAATGGGGGCCTTTTCCCAAGAGGCAAGAAATAAGTATTGTCAGATTCAAATTTGACTGGTGTGCTCCTCGAGGAGTACTAGAGCTTGAGATATGTGGTTTTTTTTTTATCAATTGTGAAGTTTGTTGGTGGATTAGGCTTTGAGATCATATTCTTGGGATTCAGTGTGGTCACATTCTTCTTTTGGGACCCTTGGTCGCCATCGTAGTCAAACAGTCTCTCTACGGCGGCAAGAGCAAAGGTAGGATCTTGAACTTTTTGTTCATATAACTTAGTCTTGGCCCATGGCTTGAGCCCCTCTACAAAGTAGAATACTTTATGTTTTTCCGACATGTCTCGAATATCCAACATAACACCGGAGCACTGTTTCACATACTCTCTAATGGTTCTGGTGTGTTTGAGTTCCCGCAATTTTCTTCTAGCAATAAATTTAACATTTTTAACGAAGAACTGGACCCTTAATTCTTTCTTATGATCTTCCACGTGTCAATGGTACATCGACCATTTTGGACGTCGTTCACCTTGGTTTCTTTGGCATTGTTTGCATCATCAGACAGATGCATGGAGGCTAATGTGACCTTGGTTTTCTTCAGAATTGGTTCCATTTGCCTTAAAGCATTGCTTCATATCGAAGATAAAATTTTCAAGCTCTTTAACATCGCAGTTTCCATTCAAGGCTTTGGGTTCTGGGATATTGAGCTTACTCGAAACACTACATACTGGGTTCGGGGTTTTGTTCCCCACTGTTCACATCGTTAAATTTAGTTGCATTTTCATCTTTGCCATCTCAGCCTCGATTTTCTCGATCGTTGCTCTAAAGTCATCTGATAGATATCTAAAAAACTTTAGCATGGTCTTTCGATAGTAGTCAAGCTCTTCAACAAGCTCTTCCATGTGCACAATAAAACTCAAAGAGCTACTCCTACGTTTAAAACTACTCGCTTGAGTGGTTTTATATTTCAATGAATCAACCCTCAGCATCAGTTCACTTATGGGTAACTCATCTACATTCAAGGCGTCTATTTCTCCGACTTTTTCTTCCAACACCTCTAGGTTAGAGAAATCTTACTTATTTGAAAATTCTATCAAATACAAGAATTGCTCCTTAATCTCAATCAGCCGCTCAAATTGTTTAATGGCCGACATACTTGCGTCTCGCTTAGCTAATGAGCTAACAAAGCTCTGATACCACTTGTCACAATTACAACTTTTCAAACACGAGACATATGATTGTGCAACACTTGTTCTAACTTAGCGAGCAAGTCAGCAGTCTAAAATCTAGAAGTTGCAGACAAACTCGCAGTACGATGTAGCCTCCCTTCACATTTTGAGAGAAAATTGTTTTATAAAACGTGAGAGAGAAAGAAATGCATTGAAATCATCGTTAAAGAAGGCATTGAAAACATAATTAAAGAAAGCATTGAAGGCTATCAGTTGCAAAGAAAGCTTAGATTGCAAATAGTACAACAAGGCTTGGTCGATAATTCAACTACTATGTCTTCTCTATATACATTTTGAACAATTTTAGCTTTGATAGGCTTGAATATGAAAATACCGAAACGTCACATCCTATGTCGGCGACAACAAAATGAAATCACAATAGGCTAAACTAAGTACAAAACATAAAGATAAGGCTTGTGACACGTGGCATTGTGCTATGTCACAATCACTAGCTACCTTTTAAACACAGGACATGCGATTGTGCGACACTTGTGATACTCAATCAATAGGTCAGTTGTGTAAAATCCAAAAATCACGGACAAACTCGGGGTAAGATGTAGCCTCCCTTTACATTCTTGAGAAAATTGTTTTATAAATTGTGAGAGAAAGAAATTCATTAAAAACATCATTAAAGAAAGCATTGAAGGTTGTCAATTGCAAAGAAAGCTTTGATTGCAAAGAGTACGACAAGGCTTAGTCGGGGATTTAACTATTATATCTCCCCTATAGTACATTTATAAAATTTTTAGCTTTGACAGACTTGCATATGAAAATGTCGAAACGTCACACCTTAGGTCGACGACATAAAAAGGAAAGCAATAGACTAAACTAAGTACAAAAAAAAAAAAAAAGATATGGTGATTTTGGGGGTATCTGGGCGTGCGACTATTGGCAAACAATGTCCTGGACAAGCATGCTCGTGACATTTTCTCCCACTTAAATAGTTGACGTCCTTATCGACTAGCGAAACTTGAACTCTTTGATCTTCTGCATCTAGGCTTTAGGTCTTTCACTCGTTCCCAACTGGTTTCTTCCACGATAAGGTTCTTTTACTTTAATAGGTACTTATGGATCCTTCTTGTGGGTCTTCAACCATTTTTTTCTCTCTCGACCAGGATTTCTTCAACATCTTTATCTTCTTTCTGACTGAGGTCGATGGTTGGTCAAACTATGACATTGCGTTGCATGTCTTTGGGATCTTAATGGTAGGGCATTAAGTTACACGCATGAATTACTGGATGGATTTTCATCCATGTGGGCAATGCCACTCTGTAAGATGTATTCCCCGCCCTTTTGAGCACTTCCACTGTGCCTCGAATTTTCTGACGAGGTGCTGGTCTTTGTCCTCGAAATCGAATCTGTTTTGGTCACAATGTGATGAAGACCTAATCTCACACTCGAAACTCAAGGGGGCGACACTTTTTATCTGTCCAAGGACATCCAGAATTTCTTCAAAACTTAATAAAGTTGTGAGTTTGGGGTTCTTCCTCACACAAGGATGATCAGCAAGGTGAGGCAATATAGGTTACCTACTAAAACAATCTCAAACGGGCTTCTCGCGGTTGATGAACACATGTACATCTAAGCATTGAAATAGAATTGGGTCACATCCAGCAACTGAACCCAATCCTTTTTGTCTTGCGTCCACAAAATGATGCAAATATTCTTTGAGAATACAGTTGAATTGCTCGATCTAATCATCAGTTTGGGGATGATAACTTGAAGATATATTCAAACTTGTCCCCAAGAAGGTAAATTATTCTATCTAGAAAGTGCCAATGAATCTACCATCTCTGTAGCTTAAAATGCTTGTCAAGACTCCCCACAGCTGCCACCGCCACCACTTTTAGAAGTAATCTCTCGTGCCCAACCCGTGCTCAGTCATCGTCGAACCCACCACCGTTGTCCCTCGTGCCCAACCTGTACCTTGTTGTCATCAAACAGTCCTTCTTCGACTGCCATTATGCTTGCCACCACCGTCGGGCAAGTCATTTTCTTCGAACCAAAGTTTAGTTACCCTTTTCTTCTTGTACTTCATCTTGTAGAGTCAATTGGGAAGAAGAAACCGAAAGCTAGAGACAATGATGATTCTTTGAGGTATGTGTATTTTTTTCATGGAAAATGGTGTGTTTTAACATCTTAATGGAAGTTGTTGTTGTTTGTAGGTTTATTGATTAGGTTGGTTGCTACTATAGTTGTTTTTTGCATTTTTCCTTGGCCAAAGCTAGGTATTTCCATTTTCCCATTTTCCCATTTTTCCATTAGTTGTATACTCATAACTGTCTTGTTCTTGTCGTTGGTTTTTTTTTTTTTTTTTTTGCATACAAACAAGTTCACTCTGCGTCTATTCTTGTATCTTTCCCTAACATATTGTTTCAATTTTGATGTAAAATAGTTTCCTCTTATGAAGTAAAAGTGCAGGATGCCTTCTCATTTTATGAATATTAATTTCTAGTCAACGTGGGTTATAAGAAGAATATGGGAAATTTTTTACGAATTAAAAGTCTAGCTTTCTGATCCATGTTTTAGGAGCATGACCTGATCTTCTCTAGTTCATTGTAATACAAATGAAGAATGAATTTGGTATTTGCCAAAGAAAACACTAGGTTGTTCTATTAGGTTATTTAGAGAATCTTTCAGGTGAAGTATCTTTTTATTTTTTTAATTAAAACTCATCTCCGAACCTTAGTGGGATATTTGTAAAATTCATCAAAAATTCTTGTATGAACGTTTCTTCTTTCTCCCCATCAAGTTGATGAAATGACTAGTCTATATTTTTTTTCAATGTTAGTATCTTCTTGGAGTTTGCTTGGTCATAGGAGCAAACTTGTTTGCTACTCTATCATAATAAATTATAAATGAAGTGATGGTGAGTAGTGTTTAGTAATTGATTCCAAGCTCCTCGAGACACATGCACCCACCACAAAGTTTGACCACAATACCAAAAAAAAATTTGTATTAAGCTCTCTTGAATATTGAAACTTGAGACTTTAATTAAGTCAGAGACTCCAAGTTCTTGCCTAGGTATGGTTGAGACTTAGTTATATAACTCCGTGATTCTTGACCACTTTGTTATTTTATATTGGAACAATATCACTCTTTGGAGTGTTTGTGGATTTCTGACGTTAATTGCAAACCAGTTGTTCTTAAATCCTCACAAAGTGGTTCGGACACCATGGTGAAAGAGAGTATGTATGTTGTTGCATCTCCTTCTTTCAAACGCAAACAATTCTAATGCATTCATCCAACTGTATGCTGTGTTAATATTTTGTTTCTTTGATAAACTATTTTAAATGCTTTTCGTGTGGTTTTTGTTTTAATCTTTTATTGGAACTTAACACCAATCTACTTCTATAACTATTATGTCCAACTTGCAGATTACTTTCTAGTGTTTTTCACTTCTCTCTGTGTTTTTTTCCTATGAGGCCTTTTGTAGATCGGGGAATAGTCTTTACCCATAAAATATCTTAGCCTAAAGTCCAGATTTTGAGTCTTTTTGGGATTATTTTCCACTTATCCCTGCATTTTGCTTGCCAACTTCATTTTAAATTAGCAGTAGCTTATAAATGCCTAATTTGTTTTTTTTTCTCTAACTAATTCGTTTTGATGGATTTCCTTTATGCTTTAAGAATGTTTGATAATCCCAGCTCGATGAGACCTTTTGTAGGTTAGGGAATAGTCTTTACCCATTAAATATCTTAGCATAAAGTCCAGTTTTACGTCTTTTTTTTAGATTTTTTTCCTCTTCTCTCTGCATTACGCTTGTCAAAATCTGTTTTAAATTGGTAGCAGTTTATTAATACCTATTTTGTTTTCTTTTTACGCTAATTAATTGGTTTTGATGGTTGGTCTTTCTTCTTTAATGATGTTTGATAATCCTAGCTCGATGAAACCTTTTATACATTGAGAAATAGTCTTTGCCCATCAAGTATCCGAGCCTAACTTCTAAAGACAGAGGTAATAATAGTTTAGGTTTCGGTTTTAGGTAATGAACATATGAATCCTACATTTTGTTGTTTTTACTTGTTAGTTCGACGCTCAACAATAATTGTCAAATTGTTGATTGTGCACAGAGGCATGAATCTTGAATTGCTATGAAATGTTGTATGATCAAGTGAAACTTTATGTTATACTTTAAGTTTCTCTAGGCCAGATTATTGAGAGTTTGAATTGGGTTTCAAATGTATATGGTTCACTTAGGATAGAAAATGCAAGTGTTTATTTATGAATTTTACATATGGGCGGTTTCAGGCAAATCTTGTGAATTGCTATAAAATGTTGTATGATCAAGTGAAACTTTATGTTATCTTTCGTTGTAGATTGGTCAATGTGATCGATTTTAGGAGATCCTCTTTTCAAGCTCATAGCGCTAGATTGGTTCAAAGTCGATAAAAACTTTGATGGCATTGCATTGCATCTCCAAAATTTAGTTCAGATAGTTTCACTGCATCTTTTCGTCTATAAATAGTAGGAACCCCTAACATAATCTATAGCGTACTATATTCTTAATCTTAATTACTGTATTTTTCCTTTACCAAAAGCAGCATGCTTAATGCCTTTCAGTTTACTGTTGAATTTACATGATGTAATTGAAGGAAGTCAGGAGCTCTAACGGATTGTTGTTAAGTAATTTCACCTTAGAAATTGTATATTTCTATAACTTCATTGTTGAACAAGTCAATCAGAGAATCATGTAATCTTTTTTTGCACTAAAGAAAATGTCTGTTATCTTAAGCACACCATAAAGCTAGGTGACTGTACTCTCAACTGCAAATGAGCACCTGGCCACAAGAAACAGTAAGGGATTAATCCCTAGGATATTGAGATGGAATTGTACGCAAGCTCCATCTTACAAAATGCTGCAGAAGAACATATTCGACAACAAAAATGTAAGTAAAACTTTTCAGTGATCGTTTAATATAATTACACGATCGTTTAATACAATTACATTGCAGACTGTTGTTCAACCTAAATTGAAGATGTCAACCCAAGAGAAGGCTTTTATGGAGAGTTGAATTCGAGGGGATGATAACATGCAAATGGAGGATGATGAATCCATTGGAGCAATGAACAACAAATCATTGGAGCAATCAGACTCATCTCCACAAAGAGAACAACTGTCACCCCAAAGAGAACAAAGTCAAACAGTGGCTGACGAGTCTGAAATGCATCCAACCACCAAGAAGAAACATTTCAGATCAAAGAAGTCCAATGACAAAGAATAACAAAGTCATTCAAAATCCTACAAGAAACTGAAGAAGGAAATAAAAGAAGTTCGTAAGGATTTATCCACACTGACTTCTATAGTCTGTAGGATGGATGACACAATCACAAAGCAATCATTGGAGCTGTATGAAATGAAGCAGATACTGGAGAGATTGGTCCAGGTAAAATTTGTTTTCATAATACATTAGTTACACGATCGTATAACTTTGATAGACGATCGTTTATCAAAGTTACTCGATCGTTTAACTTTGATAGACGATCGTTTATCAAAGTTACGCGATCGTTTACTTTTATATACACGATGGTTTAACAATACATTATTTTTTTAATTTTATGTTCGTTTTTATTTGTTTATTAGAATCAAACTGAAAATCAAGGGAATGATCATACTGATCAGAATGACAATGAGTATGTTGTTCAGAACAACATACTGAACAACAACCTACTGAAGAACAACATATTGAACATCAAGAGGAAACCCAAAGGTTAACATTTCATTCATTGTTTACTAGTTTATAAATACCTAACAATTGTATTTTTTTTCTTATTCTCATGTTTTTTCTCATTTTGTTTAGGGAACATCAACAGGAATGTGGTAGTGATATAAGCATAGATGGTAGGGATGCAGACTTGCTAATGACTATAAGAGATATATCGGATAGTATAAGTCATCAAATTCAGAAAGAAACAGACCTGCCACAAATGATTACTACCCTTCCACTTGTGAGCCAACCTCTTGCAATTTGTGAATTGGCTCCATTGGATCAAACTGTACATGAAGAATCTCAACTGGTATGTATACACAACAGATTTGTAGTCATTTGAATTAATAGTTTATTACTTGTTTAATACGATTACATTGCAGGAAACAACAAAACAACAGGTTAAGATTCAAAAAAATGATGAAGCAGTTACTTTGGTTCAAAAAGAACCAGTAACTATGTCTGATAAAGATGAACAAGAAAAACCAATAAAGAGAAGAAAGCTATGTAAAATAGAAAATAAAAAGGTGCAAGATGAAGATGAACAAGGTAATCCACCCACAATATCTGCTCATATCATATCAGAATCTACAACACCTGTCCCAGATGTGGAAATCAGAGAAGTAGATAGATATAATCCGATGTGGCAAGTGGATCCAAAATTATGGAAGGAATACTTACAATGGAAAAGATCAAGAAAAACAACCCATGAACAAAGGAAGGTAGTCTCCACAACCAGAAAGAAAGACTTTTTCAGACAGCTTGAAGAAAACACATGGGTACATGGAAACGTAAGTACTCTTCCCAAACGATCGCTTATATTAACTAAGCGATCGCTTCTATTAACTAAACGATTGTTAAGTTAATATTACACAATCGCTTAGTAAGTAAACGATCACATGTACATTTCTTAAGCGATCGCTTATACTCTCCTTTCATTCACTAAATGATCGTTTATTTTTTCTTTGTAGACATTGGATTTGCTATTATCCCACTTGCAGAATAAAATGTTGCATCTCAAGCACCTTTGCAAGCGTTCTTTTAGAATATTACATTCCTAGTTTCTAGTAAGTTGTTATTCTTTAATTTTTTTTTGTATAGAAGTTAAACTGCATCATTATATTCTGACTAAATTTTTTGACTTGTTCTTGAAGCTTGGAATCAATAAACCAGACTACATTGTTTGGAACCATATTTTCGATACTCATCTGGTGACACCAGATAATACGAAAGCTGAATGGACAGACCCAACAGCACACTTAACTATATGGACAGAAAAAGATGTGGAATACTATTTCAACACTGCTGTTGGTGATTACAACCACATACCAGGGTGGGGAGATCTCAACTACGTGATTAGCTGTATCAACATAAAAGAACACTGGTTGGCTATTGCAGCTGATATGAGAAAATGCAGGATCTACGTGTTCGACTCAATGCCAAATTATGTTGAGCAGAAACTTGTTGATGAAGCTCTTCAAATGCCTGCACGATGCATCCCCTCACTCATGATTGCAATTGGAGTCAACCTCCATTCAGATCATTTTACATATGGCCCTTGACCAATACGCAGATCGAAGGCCACATTACAGAAAGGGCGTTCATTGGATAGTGGAATTTTCTGTTCTAAATTTGTTGAATGCCTTGTAACTGGTAGTGACCTTGGTTGTCTAACTGTGCCAAACATGAAACTGTTTAGACAACAATATGTGCTGGAACTTTGGGCCAATAAATACTTTTGGTAAATAAAAAAATATATATTTCGTTCTTGTACTTTTGAGTTAATATTTGTATTCGTTTATATAATTTTTTTATGTAATTTTTATAGAGAGAATAACATATTATAATTTTAAACTTTGTTATAAAATAAATACTTTGTGATATTTTCAATTAAACGCGGCCAAAATTGAGAAAGAATATTTGAGTTAATATTTGTATTCGTTTAGATACATATCACAAAATATTCGTGTAGAGAAATACTCATCGCGCACATATGTTTAAGCGATCGTTTAGTAAAGTCTAAACGATCTTCTTAATAAACGTCAAAATATTAAGCGATCGTTTAGTAAAGTCTAAACGATCGTTTGGTAAAGTCTAAACGATCTTCTTAATAAACGATGTCTAAACGATCTTCTTAATAAACGATGTCTTAACGATCTTCTTAAAATCATAAAAAAATTAAGCGATCGTTTAGCTACAAGTAGTTTTGCAACATAGAGAATAATTGATACTACTAATTGAAATGCCAATTGATACTAATTGAAATGCCAATTGATACTAATTGAAATGCAACATAGAGAATAATCGAACAACCAATTGATACTTGTGATTTATGTAAATATTTCAATACATAGGAGTGTTGGTCTATAATTGAAATGCTAATTGTTTTCTAAAGTAGGACATGTTTTCTTGACATAATGTATCTAAACCAACACCAGTAGCTATGTACTCAAAATACTTAACTGTGAATACGCCACAATCACTATTATTTCGTTGAAGTGGAATTGAGTCAACAATGACAACTGGCCAAGGTTTCTTATATGTCAATGATCTACCTCTCCTATCAAAGAAGCCAGTACTATCTAACAACTTTGGCACCAACTGTCGAATGGGCAGTAATATGTTTGTCATCTCTTCGGCAGTTGAAAGTGACGGAAGCGAATCCCATACCATCACTTGACAACTTACCAAATCCAAGCATAATAGAACCCAATGGTTGCCATGGACATTGAATGGAGAGTAAACGTAATCAACGCTTGACCAAGAATCTTGGAAGTCCTCTTTTGATCCGACAACATAGTCAACCAACCTATACTCTTCGTCCCAGTCAAACAGGCGATTCTCTTTAATACATTCTTTATATAGGGGTCACTTCGAAACTAAAATGCGCTGCAAAGAAAAACATACAAACGCAAATATCAAACCGAAAGACAAATATCAAACGCAAATACATATATAAAGTAACGTGACGATTCCAAACCATAAAGATTGTGTCTGCAGTTGTGAAGTTCTGAGAAGAAGGTATCCCGGTTGCCTTAATCTTCAAGCGAATGAAAAGAAAAAGTGCATCCAAATGCTAATAGAAACAAAAGTAAGCAGTAAATGTATAGAACCATAACAATGAAAAAATTATAATTGCATAAATGATAAGATAATCCCTTACCTCATCCGCCAACCACCAGCGATACATAAACAAGTCTCTGAAAAAAGCCTTCGATTTTTTCCCATGAAAGGTTTTACGCAACTCATCGTCTGTACGCTTGTCTGTAATCCAAGCTCAAAGTCTATCTAAATGGACGTCAAGTATTTTGTGCATAGGATCATAAACAATTGGTTCATACTGAGAGGTGCTGGTGGTTGATGTCAAAGACCGTTTAGGTAGAGTTGTGAATGGGGTTGATAGGTAAACACTTGCACGCTTCCTACGGGCGGGCCGAACGTGTGGTCGTTGAGTGAGAAATGGTTCTATCTCTGTGACGTCCTCATCGTCAACGACATCTATTGGCTCCTCTAAACCAATACCAACCTTCTTCTCCAACACATCTACGTCGCCCTATGGAAGCTCATAATGCATTAGTGTGGATAATGATAGAAATTAAACATCAATATTAGCAAGAACATGGAACCAAACCTTCTTTTTAACTTCAATGTGTTCATCCTCCTTTGGCATCCTCAACCAATTAGGGGTACCGTCAGAGTTGTGAATGGGGTTGATAGGTAAACACTTGCACGCTTCCTACGGGCGGGCCGAACGTGTGGTCGTTGAGTGAGAAATGGTTCTATCTCTGTGACGTCCTCATCGTCAACGACATCTATTGGCTCCTCTAAACCAATACCAACCTTCTTCTCCAACACATCTACGTCGCCCTATGGAAGCTCATAATGCATTAGTGTGGATAATGATAGAAATTAAACATCAATATTAGCAAGAACATGGAACCAAACCTTCTTTTTAACTTCAATGTGTTCATCCTCCTTTGGCATCCTCAACCAATTAGGGGTACCGTCCGTGTCAACATCTTCGGTCTTAGCATTATCCACTTCTTTACTTTCTAATGTATGATCTACTAAGCCTTCGGACACCTTGTGGTCCCCTTCGTCACCCTATGGAACCTCAAAATGAATTAGCGAGAACATGCAACTTAACGTATGAGTAATTACCAAATATGAAACAACTAACGTCAATACACTTAATAGTTTCATTCCTAACCTTTCTTTGAAGTCCAATGTGCTTCAATATGGTTGACATCATGCCCTTCAATTCGTCAATATCTGATTTTATACTATTAAGTTGCCCTTCAACAACCGCTACTCGATCTTGGAGATTCCGAATAGCCTTTTTCATCTTAATCTTGGACTTCTGTTTCTTACTCTTTTTGAAGTCATCTTCATCATTAACAACTTCTCTTACTCTTTTTGAACCACCATTCTTCGACTGAATAATGGTAGATGAGCGGAAGTTTTCAAAAAGTTCACCTGAAGCAATTTTCAACTGCTCCTCTTCAGGTGTCATCTCAATGACCGCCTTAATTATAAACTGCAAATAGAAAAAGGCAAATGTATTTAGGACAAAGAAATAAGCACAAAATCATGCGATCCTTAAGTTACTATTTCTTGCTACTTACCATTGGCGAGTCAAACACCTGGATAGTTTGGGACTTCGGTGATTGTTGGCACACCCACCTCAGCATTTGTGGTATGGCATGATCGTTTACTTTATCTACACCACATTCAATGATGGTTGGTATAGACTCATATGCCCAAACCTATTCGACATTTGACAAACAAGTTTAGGAAGTGCCACAAGATATATATAGATATATAAACAAGTGGTTTCACAATCGTTTGAAAACAACTATACGATCGTTTAACATAACTAAACGATCGTTAAAAAATAACTAAGCGATCGTTTAAAACAACTAAACGATCGTTTAAAACAACTAAACGATCGTTTAAAACAACTAAACTATCGTTTAAAATAACTAAACGATCGTTTAAAAGTTTTGAAGTAAGAAGTAAGAAGTCACATACCTGTAATGCATGCGGAAATCCATTGATAGTATATTTTTTTGTCTGTGTTGATTTCTTCTTTCCCTTGGCATATTGCTTGTCCAAGGCTCTTTTCAAGGCATTTAGCGTGCGTACAAAAACAATCTGACCCCAATCATAATTATTAAATGTATTCCAATCATCAGCAATCTTGAAAAAACCAATGTCGACTTTGGTTCGCCTATCTTTTCCCAACAAAGATATCTCTATAAAGTAGACTAAAGCTAATTTCACAATATCATCGTCATCACCCTCGTATTCCAAAAATATATCCTCTAAGTCGCTAACATAAATACACTCCTTGTCTTTGAAAAACTTCTCCAACAGTCGACTATTCCCAACCAACTGAATATAGTCCTCTTTAGGACCCCATAGTCCAGTTATGATGTTAAACTCTCTCCTATCGAAAGTACAAACAACGCCCCCTAGTAAGAAACTTATAGAATCCTTTCCTTCATCTTCCACCTCCCTTAACAGTAAATAGTGGATGAGTGGCCCATTAAAGACAATATTTAGGTCCAAAAAGTGCCCAAACTTTGTTTTCCTAAATAAGGCTAATTGATCGGGTTTGAGTTTGGCCTTAATATTATGTGTTGTCTTTTCTAAATGAGACAAACAACTTACTAGGGAATAAAAATGATGGGAATGATTAATCTTGTACAAGGGTCCGTCGGTCGATGTCGATGTCGATGTCATGATTGAAGCCTGAAGAAAAAGAAACAAATTCCAGCAAATAAGTCGATTCCAAAACCAAACATTTACAGCAAATATATTGAAAATGGGTTACAGATAAAACTCACTGAAATAAGAGAAAACGCTCAAAGTTGATTCTTAGGTTCGAAAAGGAGAAGCGACGAAATGCACTGGAGGACCGACGACAGACGAACAGTTGGAGTATCTTCGAAGAGCAGAGCGGAAAATTTCAAAAGCCAACGAAAGGAGATGTTTTTTTTTACTTCAGGTGTTCTATGCGAAAGAGAAGGGAAAGCGAACGTGGGTAGTCAAAAAATCAATAGAAAGCGATAGAAATTTAATGAAGGGCATTTTTGTCCATTCACACCCAAATTGTCCTAAAAGTCTTTCTTTTGAAAACTTGTCCCAAAATTCATTTAAAGCTCTTTTTTTAACCTATTTTTGACAATTTCCCATGAAAATTTATGCTAGCACATGATTGACGAATGTCTGAAAAGTATTTGAACCACTGTGTTTCAAGCAAAGCATGAGTTACCAAGTTTTGTTTTAAGAACTACAGCTTTTCCGAACAATCTAAGTAAGCTTGAACGTTACAAAAGATAATGATACCAGGCATGTTTTAATGTTTTCGTATGATTTTTCTGATGTTTCCATTAAATACATGACTAAGGTGTTGAGCCTGAGGCTATATGGTATCGTGTGCACACAGGTTAGATTCTGTTGTTGACGTTGAGTATACTTCGTAACAACGACGCTGTCTTGAGTATTGGGCGGGCCCAACTACGACAAAGATGATGGGAGTATTGGGCAGGCCCCACTACATCGTAGAGCTTGTAAACATTTGTTGTATTGGGTGTGCCCTACACAACGTAGATTTATCATGTTAGTTAAAATATTTTGATATACTTGATATGCCTTGATAGATTTCATTGACGTATATACTGAGTATTTGAGGAAGCTATTTTTGCTATTATATGTCTATGTTTACGACTTGTATAAACAGATTTATATGTGTAAGTTTTCACGTGCTCTTACCTTTAAATTTCTAGTTTTAAATTGAGTCACTCACTGAGCTTTATAGTTTACCCTTCCAAAAAGTTTTACCCACTTTTCAGGTAAAGATCGAGTTCCCGGTGTCTAATAGACTGCCTTAGTCTACTGAAGCTTCGATATCGATTGCCAGTATGTGGTTAGAGTTGTGCATTGAGTCTATTGTCTTATGATGTATATATCTTTTTATGATATAGATACTCCACAATTTGTGTTAGCTTTAGGAGCTGCGGTTATATAAACCTTTTTTAGCTATGTTTTTGTTAAGGTGTTTCCAAGTTTACTCATAAAATCAGTTATTTCCGAGCTACAGTTCATGTATGTATATGATTAGTCTAGGATACGCGTTGTGTTATGTTGCATGTACAATAGTTTATATACTAGATTAGCAAGTTTATCACGTTAAAGATTTGAGCAGAGTCGACAGATACATGTAGAGAAAAGCATTGTCGGTCGGCTTAACGTCGTCTTTCGGTCTAAGCTAGCAGGTAGTCCTGGAGGGGGTGTGACATAAGTAGCTAGCAAAGATGCAAGGTTTTCCTTTTGTGGTCAAATCACGAGTTTCATTCCATCACCTTTCATGTTGTAGCCCACTTTGCGATGTTCATGCGGCTAACCGATTCAACCTGATTAGACGCTCAATCATCCTAGTTTCCGCTTTCTCTGTTTGGTTGGACAGCCCTTCGACATATCGATTAAGAGCCAAAAATGCCAACAAGAGAAAGCTTGGAGAACGAAAGCCTAGCTACGTGGGGAACCTAGGGCAACCTCACGACCTTAGGCTTTCCCGATCCGTGGTAGTTTAATTAGTGGGCTGGGGCATTTCAAAGAAGAATAGGGCTTAGAGGCAAACTCTAAATCAAGTTTGAGTGGAATTCAGAGGTTCGACTATCCACTAACATATAGTGCGAGGAATAAGCCTGATCCGGGGAAAGCTAAAACCCGTAGGAGTTCTTTATTATTCTATTGCATTTCGTCTAAAGATATGTTGTTGGATGTTTTCACTACTACAAAAACAGACTCTCTTGACAATTTTAAACTGTTAGGCTAGGTGAGCAGGTTCCTCGAGGGGGAACTCTATCTATCTATCCAATTCCTCAGATCAAAGGCACAACCTTTCCGCTATCAGAAGAATGAACGTCAGATGAACCTTGAATACGCTTTCGCGATAAGTATTGGTGGAGCTTGCCTAATCTATCTAGTTATAGTTAAGGTTGCATTGGATCTTTGACGGCTAGGAAGCATATAAGGGTGCTGAAAGCAGTAGCAGTTTTGGCTAATAGGAGTTTCTCGTAGTCCCTTACTATACTAGTCAAGGAACTGAAATCCTTCTTTTCCCTTTTTGCTTCACCCTCCCTTCTGTCTTCCTTTTTTAGTTAGATAAGAAATGAAGGCCTAGCCAAACAAAGGAAGAAGTATTACTTACTTAGCCTACCAATTCAGAGATATTAGGGACAGGAGTTGACTTCCAAAAGAGCTACTATTATAGAAGACTTTAAGCGCACCTTCACTACAATACTGCCAAAACTATCATTTTCTTCTGGAACGAGGATCACTCTTGATTTCTTTCTTGAGTCGGCTAATATATTGTTTAAAGTACGAAGTAATTAAATTGGACTTCTTCCCTAGGTTGATACTTTGTACCCCACGCTTCTTTTATTTTTCGATATAGTGTGAACACCTTTCCCTTATTCATTAGTTCCAAGAAAGGAGTTGTTCACGTCACTGATTTTTTATCTAGTTTTAATAAGTTTGCTTTTTTTGTCGAGATTGGGTTGGTGTGAAGCCTCAGTACAAGATAAAAAAGAATGCATAAGCATTCCAAGTGACATGCCCAAGATCAAAGGAACGAGGGGAAGAATCAGGAGGACGTAGAAGGCTAGGCTTTTTGATTATTTTGAGGTTTTTAGTAAAAGAAAGTCTATCTTCCTTTCACTTCCTTTAAGCCCAAATAGAATATTGTTCGGCTCCAGCACTTGCACGAGTATTTGCCAAGCTTCTTTCTCTCGTACTTCTCACTCTCCTTTCAGTCGAGACCTCCGTTAGGATCAAAGAGGTCTGGAGGACGGGTTCATATTCCATTGAATGACTCCTTCTACGGGAGGCCCTCAGTCTTTATTTATATCCATATTCACAGTCGATATTCTTCTTCACATCCGGAGGACTAGTCTGAAGGACTGATTTATATCCATATTAACCTGTTTGGAGGTTATGAAATAACTCGACTCAAAATGATGAGAGGTTTAAAGAATTTGAAAGCGAAACTCCTTCCTTGTCCTTTATTAGGAGTGCAACTCATGAAATTCCACTAACCCGGCTTGAATAGGATTTCTCAAATTCTTTAATAAGGAATTTGCTTTGCCCCTCTCCTTCCTAACCTCAGTCGAGTGGCTTCGCCCCACTCTTTATTTTCTTGAGGGCTCATTCTAATTGGATAAGGAAGGAATTTGCTTTTAAATTCTGAGATAATTCTTTGATCCTTATCAGTTGAGTTATTTCATAACCTATAGACAGACCCTTAATTGAATCCATATGAATCTAAAAGGAGAGGCGGAGTAGGAGTTGAATGAAAGTGAAAGTCCTTATCCTTCAAATCAAAAGGAGTGCAATGAAGAAAATTCCACTAACCCGACCTCCAAACTCCTAACTACAGCTCCTCTCCTAACAGTCGAGCTGCTTTTGCTTCTCTTAACTATCCATATTAACCTATTCCAAAAACAAAGGTCCAGGTGATAGCTTAATGCGAGCCCTTGTTCATTGCCTTGATAGGCTTGGAGTTGATTCCACTTTTATCTCTTCTTTAGGCTTGATTTTCTTCTTCTCCCTTGCCTCCTGGTTGTCTTTTCATCTTTTTTTCAATCAAAAAGCGTGAGGACCAAAGAATTTGAGATGTTAGAAGGTGTAAAATCAGTGGGTGTCGGAGCTACTATAATCGTTTCAGCGGGAGCTGCTGTCAGTATTGGAAACGTCTTTAGTTCATTGATCCATTCCGTGGTGCGAAATCCATCATTGGCTAAAAAATCATTTGGTTATGCAATTTTGGGCTTTGCTCTAATTGAAGCTATTGCATTGTTTGCTCTAATGATGGCCTTTTTGATCTAATTTGTATTCCGATCGAAAAGGTTTCAGTCTCACATCTTGAACATCAAAAAGTCATCCCTCTTCCTATGGTCGAGCTACTTCCGTCTCTCATCTAGAGCTTTTGATTTGTCCATATGAACCTGTGGAATTCAAAGCTAAAATTCTTGGAGAATTCTTTGACGTTATTCAATGATTCAATCGAGACCTCTAGAACTCGTTTGGAGTAATTGAATTGTCTTTATCCATTTCAACTCCTACTCCACCTTTATTTGAATTGGTTCTACGTAGCTTAATTAGTCTGAAGGACAAGTTCATATGGATTTTAGATTCCATCAGAGTGGTCCGAAGGCTTAAAGAATTTGAGAAAAAAGAGAGTCACTAGACTTGAAAGAGGAGGCTCGACTGAAAGAAGTCCAAGATTCAAGTTGAATCAATGAAAAGAGGTTCAACTGAAAAGAGAGAAGGAGGATTAATGGAATACGAGTTCGTTCGTCATTCCACTAGAAAGAAAAAAGGATTCCACATTCAAAAGGACCAGATAATAGCCTCAATCGAGTAATGGGAAGCGGGCTAGTCCCAGAAATGCTCGTTCCTCGGACGTTGGGGCTTACAATGAACCTTATGACTCTAACTCTTTAAAAAAAAACGTCTCTATAAATATAGATCAGTCTTGACTTATCTCAAGCAATGTCCATCCCATGTCTTTATTGGTTGGACCAACCCAAACGACAATTTCCGACAAGTCTTTCATCATTTTTCTTGAAAGGAGCAGAACTATAGGGATGAAATGAAAAGTGTTTCTGACTTTAACACCCAACAGCCCACTTGAGCAATTTTCCATTCTCTCATTGATTCTTATGTATATAGAAAAATTTTATTTCTCATTCACAATCCATCTTTGTTTATGATGCTCACTCTCAGTTTGGTCCTACTTCTGCTTCATTTTTCTACTAAAAACGAAGGAGGAAACTCAGTACTAAATGCTTGGCAATCCTTGGTAGAGCTTATTTATGATTTCGTCCTAAACCTAATAAATGAACAAATAGGTGGTCTTTTCGGAAATGTGAAACAAAAGTTTTTCCCTCATTCTTATTTCAGTTTTTTATTACCTGCAGGAGTCCCACTGCCATTAGCACTTTTTTTAGTACTCCTTGAGCTAATCCCTCATTGTTTTCGCGCATTAAGCTCATGAATACGTTTATTTGCTAATATGATGGCTGGTGATAATTCAGTAAAGATTTTAAGTGGGTCCGCTTGGACTATGTTATATATGAATAATCTTCTCTAATTCATAGGAGATCCTGGTCCTTTATTTATAGTTCTTGCATTAATCAGTTTGGAATTAGATGTAGCTATATCACAAGCTCATCATTCTACGATCTCAATCTGTATTTACTTGAATGATGCTACAAATTTCCATCAAAATGGTTATTTATTTATAATTGAACAAATGTGAGGCTCCGTAAGGTGCGAAGCGAAACGACTATTCAAGAGTGCATTATGAAATAACTCAACTCAAAAATAGATTATCAAAGAATTATCGAAGAATTTGAGAGCGAAAGCCATTATCCCTTATTATTCTTAGGTGGGAGTGCATTATGAAATAACTCGACTCCAAATGATAAGGAGAGGGGCGAAGCGAAAGTCATTATCCTTATTAGGTGGGAGCCCTTTTATTTTTTGAAATAACTCGACTCCAAACAAAAAGAAGAGGCTTTAGGAGTTTCAAGCGAAAGGACTTATTGCTTATTCTTAGAAGGAGCCCTTAAGATTAGAAATAACTCGACTCAAAATGATAAGGATCAAAGAATTTGAAAAGCTCATTGCATAAAGACTTATTCTTCCAATGTTAAGGATCAAAGCTCATTCAATAAAGAGACTCAAAACGAAAGGAGGGGGGACGGGTCGAAAGATCTCAAGCAGGGAGGGTGGATCCAGTCTTTCTTTCCCTCATACAACCCTTTGCTCCTTCTCCTTCTCCTTGTTCATTGACTTCCACTTTTGGTGCACTAGGAACTTCTTGTCCCTTACGCAAAGGTGAAAATGTGTTTCAATTGTCATAGGCGGGTCCAGTATTTCTTAGTACGAAAGGTACATGAGAGTTGGATAGACTCGTTTTAGTGAAATCTTTTCAAAATTCTTTATTAGGTCGGCTAACATATAGGATGAAAGTACAGAAAGAGTTGAAAAGACCTTTCATTGGGCACTTGCCATTCCAACAGAAAAGGGTCTTTCTATCCCCCGAGTTCATGAGATAACTTCAAGAGTCATTATCAGGGTCGAAAGTTGTTGGAATTTATGTCCTCAAACTTATTATTTGTTATTTGATTCAATAAAATTTATTATTGAATGCTATAATCGTAAAACCAACAAATTAAGGTCCCGAGGCTATTTTACTAAGTTTGTCAATACACTTGAACTTTATGTAGAGACATAAACATGGATTAAGTTCGAGTTAATAGTCCAAATAGTCTATAGTGTATGAATAAGGTTGGGCGCCTTATTATGGAAAAACACTATGGATGTTGCCCGCTTCGTAGTTAGTACAAACGAGGTAATCCTAAATCGTTCATGTAGAGACATGGGAGTGGGGGCGTCTTATGTAAATGGTTTGCATAAGACTAGAACCATGAAATACTCACTTTTAGTTATAACGTCGTAAACTATAAACTGACTATTTTATTTATAATGACCTAGGTAACTTGATCTTCATCCTGAGCTAACTATGAACTTCTGTTCGTTCGGTAATATCCTTAGATCTGCATAGGTGAGGACAACTAATCATCACTGACCCAATAAGCCTTCCATTTCAAGGATAAGACTGAGTGGATAGTTAGGGACATAGGGTACAAGACGGAATTCATTCCTACCCACTTCTGGGATAGTAGATAGGTTGTTCCCTTTAAGGACTGAATCAAAGTCTTAAACAAGGGGCCCCACTTTCTCATTGGTTCGAGAAGGATTCACGTTTGTAGGTTAGACCTTGAACCAATTGTTCAATAGTGGCTTGGTGGGTCTTAAGGAGCAAGATGTAATCTTGGGGGTAAAACGGTATTTTGACCCACCCAAGATTACAAACAACCTGTGAAGGATCAACTTACTCATCATGGTTATATCAGGTGGATAGAAATATATCTATAGTGAGGGGAGTGCAACTTAGAGTCTTTAATGGAATGACTCTTTAGTTAACGAATGTTGATTAAGCTTGGTCTAAAAGAGTTTAGCCAGTTAATCTCGAATCGTTGGAGCCCATGATCTATAGGTCAATTAGGTTCCCCTACTAGCTCATATGGATTCAACTAAGAACAATATGTTCAAATAATTTGAATTGTTCAAATTAAGTAAGGAGAGAGAAACTAACTAGTGTATATGACATAAGTTGGTAAATATAAACTTTAAGCTTTATGTTTAAATATGATTTAAATAATGAATATGGATTCATATTTAGAAGCTTGGAAATTTTTGAAACGGTCAAAGCTGTAAAAGTCAACATGTTGACTTTTTACTTTGAAAAACAAAACTTTGACCAGATTTATATTTTAGAAACATGAATGGGGATTCATACACGGGAGGTTGAAATTAGTCAAGACGGATAAAATAACGAAAAGTCTAATCGTTAACTTTTGACTAAGAAAAGTCAAAGTTTGACTTTGACTTAATTGCTCACATGACCAAATTGCCCTTTGACTAATATACTTATTAACTAAATGTTAGGGGGAAATGTGGCAGCTTATAATGCATTTAGAAGCCACTAATTCCATTAATAGTTAATTAATTAATTAGGTGTTGAGATTTCATGAAATAAATTGCATGCATTTTGCATGTAATTTTTCTATATATAAACTTCCATTTACAGAATGAGAAGATGATGATTCTGATGAAAAATCTCTCAACGATACACCTACCTCCATCCATCTCTCTAAAGGTTTCCTTCACAAAAACGAGTCCCATAACTAAGTTTTTAGTCCTGAGTTTAGTAGGTCAACATAGTGGTTGTCCTTTGCTCTTGATCTTCGGAGGAAAAGAAGTTTTGAGAACAAAGAAGAAGTTAGAACTACAAAGGTATGCTCATCGTTTACCTTCTTTCCTCTTCGTTTAGGACCATCGTTTAGTTGTAGCATGTTAATTTCTAATCGTTTAGATGCGTATAGAGTAAAGCATAATCCTTGTCTTCCGCTGTATGTTTCTCTGATGTTTTTTTTCCTTCAAAAGCAAGTCAGTAAGAACACCGCCTAGGCAGGAGAAAGGGCTAAATGGATCGAAAACAGAAAGGGCTCGACCGTTTGCAGAAGTTGCTTCAACCTTTGTTTCATGACATTCTCTCTCTTCTTCTCGCTTTCTAGAGGATCTCTTTGGCAAAGAAAGTGGCATTTCACTCTTTGTACTGGGATTTACATGATTGGACATAACAAGAAAAGGATCAAGAGTTCAGAGCCTCACCTTAGTCCTTAGCTTTGAGATCTCCCGATCAGTCGTCAACTCGGGTAAGCCTTTTCTCCCCTATCACTGCTTTAGCTCAAGTAGCTTATGATCTCCTGGTCTCTTCGAGAACAAAGAAAGGTTCGCTGAGAATACTTTGAAGTGCCCATTCCAATATTGTCTCACTTTGATAACTGATACGGGGAAAGAGCAATGAAAAGAGGGTTCCCTGGGCCTAATCTTCCTTCCCTTTCCTCGTGGATCTAGCTTCCAACCCCTCTCTTATCGAGCAGCTAAGCTCCTCTCGTTCGTCAGAGTTGGACCATTTACTCAGAGTTGCATAAAGGAGTTAGACTCAGTGTCGACATAGGAATTCAGTCTGAATCCCACTACGCTATTGAGCTCTAACCTCTTTCTGAAATTAGTCTTTTCCTTGGAACGAACCATTCCAGCACCTCTCCGTTAGGAGTCTGAAAGCGAAGGACTGATTTATGGAATCAATTCTTCTCCTTCAACCCTGCACCTCGTCTCGTCTTTATCAGTTTGTTTATAGTGAACAAATCGAGTTTGTTCATTCAGACGATGATAAATAAAGAAGACTTGGTTCATCATGTTTTCTTCGTTCAGGATCTTTCCCCTTCTCTGAAAGTAGTTGTAGCGGTAGTCTAGAGTTGGTACGAAGGTTGACCTCTTAAATTAGTCGGGTCAAGGCTGCTTAGAACCGACTCTATATTTCTCAATCAACCTTTGTCTCGGTAGACGCAACTTCTCCTTCTTTTTTAGTGTACGGACAAGCAATTGCATATGTCAAGCTTTCATCTGCTAGAACTGAACCAGGTGCCTCTCCTTTCGCCTCTCCTTATTGGTCGAGTCTAACCAATCCCAATAGTGGGCCTACCACCACCTAGTGGCTCTTCCTTCGCCTCAAGTATTCTATATATAAGTATAGAATTAGAAAGAGAATTCTCTCCCTAAGAAACCAGCATAATAAGAAAGGCTCGATGTAATTGAGAAGAGCTTGACCTCTTTCACAAGTTGCTGATAGAGAAGTTCTTTTTGTAGCAGTTAAAGCTGAAGTAGCTCTTTCAATAATTGTTGTGGAAGTCGATGAGAAATAAATAGGAACCTACGACAAGGTTTAAAGTACAGGAATGTCCTCTGAACTGCTCCTACGAAGTAGTCTTTTTCTTTCCATTAAAGAAGACTATCAAAAGACCTACTTAAAGGATTAACGAGTCAAAAGAAAAGGTCTTTATGATTTAGATATAATATAGAAAGAAGAAAAACAACTCAAGAGACGGAGTAGGAGCAAAGAATTTGTGAAGGGGAGGGAGCGAAAGCGGCTCAACTGTAAGGAGAGGGAGCAAAAGCGGCATGATTGTAAGGAGAGGAAGACTAGAAAAAGGCCTGAAGCGAGTTCTAGAATGAGATAGAAAAATGCAAGATCACACACGGAGCGGTACAAAGAATATTAAATTTCTCTTCTTCTTTCATTCGCGAGAGAGAGAGAGATTTGGCCTTTGGTCAGAACCATGAAAAATGGGTCTTGTCTTCTCAAAATTCAACTCAATTGAATCTCACCTTAGAAGTCTGATCAATTCCTTCTCCGTGGGTTTAGCTTGAATCAATAAACAAAGGTTTGAGAAGTGACTTCACAGGTGTGAAGCAGCTCGACTAACAAGGAGAGGAGAGGCGCAAAGAATTTGTGAAAAGGAGCCCTTAGATTAATAAAAGAAAGAATTCTCGAAGCATAAGGAATAGCCTCCGTAAAGAGTTGACTATTTAGTACTTTGATTTTTTGGCTAAAATAGCTTAATCTACATTTGATCATGTAATGGCTTATTAAAGTCAAGTCATGAGTTGGAGGATGTTGTTATGATGATGGGGGATTCAGAAAGTGGTCAGAGGATAATAGGCAACATATGTGATAGTGGCCTAGGAAAGTTGGATTATGGGAAAGTGGAAGGTGGAGGATGTTGGTATGATTGATTGGGGGGGAGGCCTAAGAGAGTTGGATTATGGGAAAGTGGAAGGTGGAGGATGTTGGTATGATTGATAGGGGGTTGGATTTTTGTATAAGGAGGAGGATGACTAAAGGCTTTGGATTTTGGAGGAGGTGATGGGAGTGTTCAGGAATATGATGGCTAAAGGTTTAGGGTTGATGGTTGCACCTGATGGAAAGCATACGAACGCAGCGAAAATCAAGATCGGATTTTTTACCTTAATTGCAACTAAACTTATTTTAGTGATTAACATGCATACTACTAAAAAGTCCTAATTACACTAATTAAGGTTAAGATAAAACACTTACCTTTGTAGCTTTTCGAAGCTCCAAATCTTCTCCCAAACTCAAACCGAACCACCACTAGAATTGACCCGCTATTCTTCGGACTTGGAATCGGGTTGAGGGACACGTTTAAGTGGAAAAATTAGAGAAAGAAATGAAAATTGGAGGAGGAAAAAAAATAGGGTTTGAGATTTGGAAGAAAGGCTTATTTGTAATTCAAAAATACAAATTGGCTAAAATCTTCTTCCATTTGAAAAATGCCCCTTAAATAGACAAATTACATGCAAAATTTTCATGTAATTAGATCACCAAAACCCAACACCTCATAATCCACTAACCATTAGTGGATTGATTCACCATTCCATTTTCTCTTGACTCATGCATTGGGTTCCAAGGAGCACGGGGGAGGTGTAAGAGGCGTGGGTGGTTTTGTCTCTCAATCACAATATTTCAACACAGTAAAAGGGAAGGAGAAAATGATAACTCCACAAGTCAAAATATGTCATAAAGAAGAGGTGACTCGAGATGCAAAAGTGACAAGAAGAGAAGTAATCACTCGAGGTCATCCATTGGAAGTATTAATATAGATCTTGATGCCGATGAGGACACACCTAGCAACAAAGGAGTTGAGGTAATTTACTTTTTTGTCACTTTTAGTTTTTTAACGATATAGGATCAATTGTTCTTAACTATGCTTTTAATATTTGTAAAAGGAACACCATGCCAATTGTCTATAGGATTCAATCACATTCTTTACTATTTAATATATATATATATATATATATATATATATATATATTAAGTCAAAATGATTAGAAAATGTAATTGATCGCGTTGTTAAACAATTAGAAAAACATATAATGCTAAACAATGATGTTGTACAACTAAACGATCGTGTAGGATATCATTTATAAGATGTACAATTTATGCGATCGTGTAGTATATTATTTAAGCGAATATGTATATATACAATTAAACGATGGTATTGTTGAATATGAACAATCGTGGTAATAAATGTAATTGATTCCTTTGTACGTTTTACAAGATAGTGTAGGATATAAAAAGTGAAATGGAATATGGATTTCTCGAGTATAAAATAAAGAAATTTTTTAATGTTAAATTTAATGATTTGAAACTTTAAAAACATTATAAATCATCTCTAAAATATTGAGAAATTTGTAGGTCGAAGGATGGAGCAGTATCAATGTATTCTTAAGTTGACATTCTTCTTTCGTTTCTCTTGCTGTTTTCTCCTTGTGTCGAGACTTTTGTCTTTTTTTGCTGACTGACATTATTTTTCTTTTGCATTTCTCTAATTTCTCTCTAGTTTCTTTTTGTTTCAACTTCTTCTGGTTCTTAACTGCTATCAGTGTCAATTTCTTCTTCAGTTTCAATTTCGTTATTATCAAATTCATCTTCATCAATCAACTTTTGTCTTTCTTTTGTTGTATCTTTTGTATTTTCTTCCCCTTGTTTTTCTATTTTTTTTTCTTCAACGATTACAATATTTCCCAATTGAATTTGGCTTCGTTTTGTTTTGTCTTCCTGGCTCATATTTTCAACTTCTTCTTCTTTTTCTCCATCTTTAAATTCAGTTATCTGAATGTAAAAAGAGAATGTGTTGTCAAAATGATTATGCAACAAAATGTAGACATCCATGCAATATAAAGATCGTTTAAATATGTATACACGATCATGAAAGAAGCTGAGTAGTAAACAATTAAAAAATATATAAATGAAAGAATTACAAACTAAACGAACAGTCGTGTGAAATATATAAACTATCGTTTAATATAATTAAACGATCGTTTAGTTATTTTAAATGATTGTTTAGTTATGTTAAACGATCGTTTAATTATGTCAAACGATTATTTAGTTATGTTAAACGATCGTTTAATTATATTTAAAAAGATCGTTTAGTTATATTTAAATGATAGTGAAACTAGTTGTATATTAAACAAAGTAAAACCTATGTCAATACGTGTGTTTTTGGTGTTCCTAAATGAATAAGCCAGTTGTTGTTTTCGTCTTCTTCATCTATCTGCAAGCACATAAAGTAAGAATGTTCAGATACTTCATGAAGAAAACACATCCAGACAGATAACTTATATCTGTCAATACGAGGTATTTTTATTGTTTGGAAAAGAGTGAAACCTGCGGCAATATTTGTGTTTTGGGTGTTTCTAAATCTGTAGTTGCTATTGTTTCCAAGCTACTTTGTGTTTCCAAAACAACAGTTTCCTGTAAAGAAAAAGAAACAACATAATTGTGTTTTATTTTATTTAAAAAATGATGAACATTAAACAAAACAAAGGACTGGAAAATGAATAAGGCACTAACCGTAGGGCAATTTGTTGTTGCATACTTCACCATTGTATTAACTTGTTCATCATCATCAAGAAGATCAAGGCTACAAGTAGGTGATCTATTTTTCTCCACGACTTTTGTATATGCAACTTCTTTCTCATTCTATTGTTGAAGTTTGGTTGATGGTGGTGGAACATTCAAGCTTGTCATAATCATTGTCAACATGCATTTTATTTCTTTTATTCCTTGTCTTAATAATATTTGTTTTGTTTCTATTTTTTCTTGATTTTTTCTGATCACTTATTTTATTTAAGATTTTATTTGTTTCATTGTTTTTTCCATTTTTTCTCCTTTTTTTTTTTTTTTGTTGCTCTGCTTTTTCTTTTCTTTCCTGCTTCTCAATATTTTTGAAATATCTCAAAATTGTTTGAGACTCTTCTTCAGATGAGTCTAGAGGTGTCATGGAGAACTACAAATAAAATGATATTACATTATTAGTGGAAAAAGTAGAAGCAAAGGTATTGATAAACAGTGATACATTTATATCATCATCTATTCAAGATAGACATGGATAGAAAATCTTTCATCGTCTGTCTGGATAGACATATATATAAGCATGCTCTAAGTTTACTTACATTCTCAAATTCAAAAATGTCGATGTTTAGAGTCCTCCAGTCACTTGTTTCCAAGCATTCCCATGTTACAATTGGTGGCCCTTCCTTTGCAAGCTTTCTTCCAAACCCAACATCTAAATTGGAAAGTCTTGGTGTTTCCTCAAAAGCCTAATAGACTAAAGCTAGGGGAAATCCTTGAAGGTATACAGCATCCTTGTCACTATAGGATGTATTTTTCAAGAACTGATATGTTCGGATGTATGATAACCTTTCCCATGGATAGCCGTTGAAGATTTCTTCATTATCCAATATGTCTAGATGTAGGAGATTTATGTGGTTGTGTTGCTTTGGGAATTAAAAATGCTTCTAAGATATAGAGGTTAACTAGTTTTTCTTTCAATGAGTCTTCCTCATTGCACAACGCTTTGAAATTTCTTTCTATATCTCTTCTTGTTATAAAATATTCATGACGGAAAAACGCATTTTTCAGACCATTTTCTTTTCTTTCTCCTATATTTAACTTAGGGAATTTGTGATCTTTTAGTCCAGTCACAAAACAAAAGTCTTTCAGCCTAAATTCTGCTATATGTCCATTGAAGTTGAAAGCAAGGACATTAGTTTGTTTTGTATGGCATTGTTTTCTTAATAGAAAATTCAAGAATTGTGTTGGTATTTTGACCATTTTAATGTTAAAGAACTAGCCAAAAGGGCTGTTTGTCAAAACTCAAGAGAGAATCCTTTTGTCTATTTTTGACTTGATCTGATTTAATGTTTCTAAGTGATAGTATATAGTAATTCTAAGGTTTTTTTTGTTTATTTTCCATAATAATGTCATTTGGATAGTGTTTCACCTGTTGAATGACATAATAAATAGTATGTTTCAAACAAGGGCAAGTTTAAAAAAATTTACAAATGCAAAGCGCTATAAAAAAAGAGATACAGAAATATACAACGCTATACATACAGATATTCACATTCTAGTTTGTTACCTTTTTTTCTTTTTCTTTCTTTACTTTACTTTCTTCTGTCTTTGCTTTACACCTTATTGATTTGCTACACGATGATTGTTGATTCTTGCTCACCATCTATTTGTAAAAAAGAAGACTAATATAAATTATACAAACAGTCTAGAAACAGACATGTCTGTATGTGGCATAGATCGCGATAGATATAGATTGAACGAAATAAATATAGATTAAGGCTTGTTTGTATGTGATATAAATCGTGGTACATATATGTGGGTGGTCGAGATAGATTGAAATGAATATAGACTCAGACCTTTTTTATTCTTGCTCACCATCTATTTGTAAAAAAAGAAGACTAGTATAAATTACATTAAATGAAATATATGCAATCACTATAGAAACAGACATGTTTGTATGTGCGATAGATCGCGATAGATATAGATTGATGGAAATGAATATAGATTAAAACCTTTTTGTATGTGATATATATGGTGCTAGATATATGTGGATGATGGAGATAGATCGAAATGAATATAGATTCAAACTTTTTTGGATGCAAGGCAAATCGTCGATCGCGAAAGTTCTGTTGAAGTAGTTACCATGATGTAAACGATTGACGACGAAGACAATGAAAGAAAAAGTCCAAGCAAGTTCCTTCACATTTTTATAGCCTCTTTATTTGGATGGCATTTTTGTAATTACGATTTATTGGAGTTTCAATCTTCCCTCCTTTATTAAACGTTCGTCCTCGAAAGTTCTAACCTTTGAACAACTTGGGATACTTGACTCTCAAGTCTTAATTAAAAACAAATTCTACCAAACTCCATAATCTTTAATTAAATATACACACTCATGTATATATATTTAATTAATCCAACACAAAGCAATCGAATAAATTCCTTAACTTCCAATTCCACTTAATGTAACACTCAAAGTAAGTTCCTTAAATTTATGGGGTGTTACATAATCAGAAGAACTTTTATCTTAGACAGTAGTAAATCTGTTCTTCTTGTTCTTCTTTCTAATGGTATATATAATTGTCTACTAAATTTGTCTCAATTTTTTTCTTTTTAATATTTTTTAACTGTTAGTTAATTACTACAAGTGTTAATTTTGTATCTTAAATAAATCAGAGTAGAATCAAAAGTAAAATAAATCAGAGTAGAATCAAACTTTTGCCAATGTGAACAAATACATGCCTATCAAAAACTTTTAATGGAAAATATATGAATGGAAAGGAGGTTTTCAAATATATCAAAACAAACAAAAAAAAATATTTACAAATATAACAAATTTTTACTTACTGTATGCGATAGACGACTATTTGTGTCGCGATAGATTCAAATAGTAGAGTAATATGCAATCTATCATTGATAAGTTGTGATATTTACTATATTTTATAAATATTTTTTAAAAAGAAACTAATAGCTAACAATAAATCTTAATTTTCTAAAAAGAAAAATTGAACTATCATCATCTTTTCATTATAATCTCATTGAGTTCTTTGATATTAGTATTCTATATTGAAAACATATGTTGATTATTATGAATAGTTAAATTATTAGTTGCTTATTCATAATGTTGTTAGGAGATTATGTGGTTGATTTGTTTACTTCCTAACATATTTAATGTTGATTTTCAACCTTGTGTGTGAAAATTTTCCTTTTTATGTAAATTATTATAGTAATATTATTAATTTACTTTTTCTAATATAAACATAGTATAATGGTTAAAGACGGTGATTTGATCTAAATGAATATAATTTTAAATAAAAAAATCAATCATATTTTTTTTAAGAGATATTTTTGAAATGTAGTAAAATAAACCAAAATATTTATAAAATATACCAAAATTTTAGATTTTATGGATAATAAATATGATAAATTTCTATTATTGTTTATTAATATCACTGATAGATATAGTATCTATCAATGTCCGATGGAATTTAAAATCTTACTTTATTTTATAATATTTTTGTAAAATTTACCATTTGTTATGGTTTCTCTTTTTTTGAATGTATTTAACTTTTCTAAAATATAATATTGGAAGAAGTTAGATGAAAAAAAAACGAACCAAATATTTGACTATAAAAAAAATGATTATAATTAACATCTTAATTGGTGGATAAGCATTAGATTAGATGGAGTCGAATTAATAGTTCATATTGTGTGGAGAAAAGGACAAAAGTGAATTTCCAAATGGTTTAAGCACCAGAAACTTACACGTAATTGAATTGAAAATTAAGTTTATAAAAGAGAGATATTGGGGATTTGATTTTGACAATGTCGTAGCCATTAGTTTCCTGCCAGCTGGGCACGTAGACAAAAGGTCTGACCCACGAACACCAACGCCACAAAACAGCAACATATTTTGGTTCCAAATAATATATTTGCTATTTTATTCAACGTCTTATTAAGTTTTCAAAAATCCAACAAAATCTCTCACTTAATTATTGGTCAGTTTGTTAAGCTTTTTGTGTTCTGTTTTTTTATTTATGTTTCTAATTTTTTTAAGAAACCGACGTGTTTGGTGACGATTTTCATTTCTTGTTTTCAAAATAATTAGAAACATTTCTTTTCTAATTAAGAATTAGTGGAAACAGAAAAAACTAGTTTCTATCGTTCTATTCTCAAATTTATTTCTCATCGTTTCTCTTTTTATGTCGGTATGACTTCTCATATTCACGCTTTCGTCTTCTCTTTTCCTCTTCTCGGACGCATATTCTCTTTTTGGGCGCAAATTTATTTCTCATCCTTTCTCTTTTTTTTTGACAATTCCTCTAAAATAAAATGATATTAATGACTTCTTCTTTCATATATAATCAAAGGATAAGAGAGTCCACTAAAATAACATCAAAGCGATATAAGAAGGTCAATCTTGGAACCAAACGCGATGTATTGCAACAACCAATGCTAAATGGGCCAGCGAACGAGCGATTCCAAGAAGAAAAGTACATGGAAAGGAAAGGAGTAAAATGTAACAAATCATTCTTTAAAAAGAAAAAATTGATTACATGCATTGTAGTTCAAAAATGTCTTATTTCTCATAATATAATGTTCGTTAATAAATGATGAAACTACACTGTGAATTAATTAGCTCCCGCAATCAAATATTGTACTCATTTCAAATTAAAAGCTAGCCAAGGGTAGATCCAAGTTAGCTTGCACTACACACATCCCTCACCCAAGTCCACATGAGGACCTAAATCTTGGAACATACAAACCAGCCTCTTATTATCTCTCATGATAAGAAGTTTCTTGAGGATTGTTTATATTGAGGGACTTAATATGAGAATAAGATAACTGAAAATTAAGAATCCATATGTTTGGTTGTACATGAAAATATTATTAAGAATGTGTGAAAATAAATTATTTTTCTATTTCATTTGTGAAATTAATCATAAAAACTCTATAAAATTTTAATATATTAACCGATAAACATAAATTGAATTCAATTTTTTTTAAAAAAAGCTTAATTATTTAATAATCAATTAATACTTTTAGTTACAAGTAATTGTAAAATGAGTAATTAGATGGAATAAATTTGATAAATCGATTATAAACTAAACGATGAATTCTAATTGATCAACAATGATAAATAAATTGATATTATTAAGAAATAAATTCATATTATATTAATCATAATTATAGTTAACTAACTACAAACATAATTAATTAAGGATCTTTTCAAAATAAAAAAAAAGGCAAAATATTTACATTCTATAACAATTCCGAAAATGGAAAAAGTTCAAAGGACCATCGTGTAAAATACCAAAAATGTTCCGTCAACAACGCACGCCTAATATATTTGCAATCGTTTTGTTTTGGTTATTGATCGTTTAGATATAACTATAATTTATACGTGATCGTGTAGATAATGGCTACAAGGGCGATCGTTTAAATATGGCTACAATTTATACATGATCATTTAGATATGGGTTTTTTAATTCTATCGTTTAATTTTGTTACACAATCGTCAAATCTAAATGATTTTTTTTAGAATTTGGTACACGATTTTTAAAATTATTTTGGTACGCGATCATTTAGATTTTTTTACATGATCGTTTACTTTTTTTTACATTATCGTTTACTTTTTTTTACATGATCGTTTACTTTTTTTTTTACACAATCATTTACATTTGGCTACTTCAATCCAAATGAATTTTTTTTCAAGATTTTTTATACACGATCTTTTATTTTTTTTACACGATCGTTTACTTTTTTAGTCGTTTACATTTGGCTACTCAATTTTTTTTCAATATTGTTTATACACAATCTTTTTTTTTTTTTACGTTTACTTTTTTTACTCGTTTACATTTGGTTACTCCAATTTAAATAGTTTTTTTCAAGGTTTTTTTTACAAGATCTTCTAGATTTTGCTATTTTTTTTACACAGTCTTATACACATTAGATTTTGCTATTTTTTAAACTTATACAAAGTCGTTTAGATTTGGTTACCCAAATACAAACGCGTAAAGAAAAAGGAAAAGTAGAAAGGTCATGGAAAGAAATCGAAGCGAAAAAAAAGAACAACAAAAGAAAAAAAAAACGATTGAAAGATTAAACGACGTAAATAAAGAATTGAAAAATAAAAAAGATGATGAAAAAAATCGCAGAAAAGAAAAAGAGGAAAGAAGAAAGACGAAATCACAGGGAAGATGAATCGCGGAAGAAAGAAATGTGGAAGGACAAACCTAAAATATTTAAAAAATGATTAATTTTATGGATTTTGTTATACTGACCATAAATAATTTGGTGTTTCGTTACATTAAAATAGTTTTCAATTAATTAATTTATGTATAGCTTTATTTTATCAGCTTTTTACTGTTAATTTAAAAATAAGTATGAGTATTTATAGGTATATATAAACTAATTTATTAAAATAAAGGGTAAATATATGAAACTGTTTCAAAAAAAAAATAAAAATATATATATATATATATATATATATGTATATATATATATAAATGTAATTAATCTATTAATTAATTTTAAGAATATATAAAATAAAAGGACAAATAAATGCAATAAAAGAGAGGAAAGTGGACATGAAAAAAAGTTATCAATTTAAATGTCTAGAGTTCTTGAACATAAATAATAGCTTATCTTATGTTTAAGCTGCAAAACCTTGTATCAAACAATGACTTGTTTATTCCTTAACATATGGGTACTAAACTTATTTTTAATGATCTAAGTTTATTTATTTTCGACCTTATTTTTATTTAAATTTTCTCGATGCAATCGATTCTTTAAGATCTAAATGTTTTGATAAAGTTGGTATACTATTAGCAAATAAACTTAGATTAACATATAGATAAATATAGATAATATCTTTTATTTATATATATATATATATACAAATAAATTAGTAGTTATTGACAACTAATTTTGAAACAGTTAAGTAAAGATACTTTGAATAAATTATTCAAAAAATGTAATATTATAAATTTATTAGACAACATTCATTTGCGTTCAAGATGTTTCGTGAAATAGCATTTGCACGTGAACTATATATATTTAACAAAAGTAGTAATTAATGACTCGTGATCATAATTATATTGTAAAGTTACAAAAAAAAGAAAAAAAGTTTTCTTTTTAACACAGTTAAAATAATTATTTCTGAAATATTTCGTGATGTTTTTATATTTCAACTTTTTATAATCTTTCTTTTAAAAAATATAACTTTTACATGATTTTTTTTTTTTTTGAACGAATATCTAAAACAATGTTATGGAAAAACTCTGTTTTAAGAAAAGTTAATTCTCAAACAAAGAAATTTATTTTCATTTATTAAAAATAATTTTTATATAACACATATGTTGAATGAAGGGTTTAAAAACTTTTTGATCTCTTGAATGAAAATATATACATTACATTAATTGAATGACGCCTATATCAACCATATTGAAGTATTTAAGTCGTATTAAAAGTTGTTAATTGTTTATTGAAGCTTAGTATAAATTATTGATAATTAAGACCACCAAAGTCAATTCGGTGATTGAGAAACAAATATGTTCTTACGACACCATTGCATGTGCTAGAGAATTTAAAATATTGATGGTTATTTTTTTTTAAAAAAAAATCTTCTTAAATGCAATATTTTTAAATATAAAAAATAAGGACAAAGATGAAGTTAATTAGTTGAAATGTTGACAAGGGTATACCCAAAGATATTAATTTATTTGTTAAAAGAAAATTGCATTATTTGTATGATAGTGATTTCTTTTTTATAGATATATTTTATTTAATTGCGTGGTCTATTATTCCATAACCATCCTTTTGAATTTGAAGGAAGAAAAATAAATTCAAATGAAGTTTATAATTTCTATGCAAGTAAGTATTATGAATAGATTACATTTTTCTTAGAAAAATATCCCTAAATTAATGTTGGGAGACTAAATTTAAGTTTTATAGAAATTTATGGAGTAAAATTGAATAAGTACCAATTTTATAAGCACAGAAAAAATAGTATTTTTAACTTTTTGTTTTTTCAACTCCTATATTTCATTAGCCAATATTAACATATCATAGTTTAATTGATATGAAACATTGAATTGATAAAAGATATTACATTTGAAACTTCTAACTATACATATCCTTAAGTAACACATGAAAATAAGTCATTGTTATCCAAAATCAGTCGTATAATGTTTGATTTTATATATCCCCTTTACATACAATTAAAATTGTCCGCTTTTGAACACTTTTAATTAAATCTAATTAAAATGTTTTTAATAATTTCAATTCATAAATATTTTCATCTTATTATTAAAGTATTTTTATCTTTCACATGGTCTCTTGTGAACTTTAGAATTCTAAATCACATGGATCAACAACTAAACATTCAACTGTAGTATAAAATTTTTAAAAAACAAGTGAACCAAAGTCAATTTAACTACAACCCCTCCCACATTTTCAAACTTATTCTAAGAAATACCAAAACACATAAAATGATAGGATTTACGGGTGAATTGCATAAATGACATTTAAGCAAAATATAATTGTATAACGCAAGAATAAAATATAATGGTACATATAATACAAAAATTGGTAAAAAGACAAAACTCTACACTCAACTACAAGAGGTTTCTTCTTATTTCTCGAAATTGAAAGCTATCACTGATAGTAACCATCACTTATAGTTGTCATTACTAATAGTTTTCAATTAGAGAAATGTGCTATATAAGTTGTAATCATTGGTAGCGACTATCATCAGTTGTAGTTTCTATCCGTGATAACCACTAAACAACATATTTAAAATTTTAAATAATTTTACTAGTTGACGGGTTAATGTTTTCTATTTTGCAAATATAATATCCTTGTGTTATATTTTAATAAATGTTTTTACTATTTTTTCATTTATAACGATTGTCTTCAAAAAAAAAAAAAAAAAAGAAATAGGTGGAAGCTATAAATTGAATGAGAAAGTGTTTGATGATTCAATTGTCATAATTAATTTGAAGTAAGCTAAGTTTAGGTTAGGGTATAGTGAGGGATGATATTTGTAATTACACCCAAAAACCTATTTTAATAAGTCAAATAAAGATTTAAAAGAAAAACAAAAACAAAAACAGAAGAAATGGTTAAGAGAGAATTAGTTTGTTATAAAAAACGGGAAGAAAGGAAAAAAAACGGATGAATAGGGAATCTAAATTTAATCATTTTCAGTTAAATTTCTTAGTTTTTAAGTCCGTCATTGTCATCTTTCTTGTTGCTCCATCTCTCTAACATTACACTCTCTGTTTTGTATGTTAGGTTACAGGAAGCCAATGTCGCCTATTTCAAATTTTTGTTTCTTCTTCCTCCTCCTCTTCTTCTTATCCTTCTCCTCCTCCTTCCTCTTTGCATTGGGCGACGAAGCCAACAACTACAACAACAATGACGACGAAGACGAACAACAAACAATCAGATTTGATCTACTTCACCGTCACCATCCACAAGTCTCCGAAAAGCTTAACGGTGATATGAAAATCCAAGATCTTCATGAAAGAATGAAAGACATTCATGAACACGACCGCAATCGTCACCGCTCCATCTCCAAATCCATGAACCAGAAGCAAATTGAGGATGCGAGGTTGAGGGCAGAGGCAGAGGCGGCGACACAGGTAGAGGTGGCAAAGAGTGCAATACTTCCACCGGCAACGTCGACGCCGATAGGAATGAAAATGATTTCGGGTGCAGATTTTGGGAGTAGTGAGTATTTCGTACAATTGAAGGTGGGAACACCGGCGCAAACGTTTATGTTGATTGCGGATACAGGGAGCGATTTAACGTGGTTGAAATGTAGATATCGAAGGTGTTTTGGGAATTGTAGCGGTAACGTGAATCATAAAAGCAAAAATGAAAAGAAACAGAGATTTAGACATGCGTTATTGGCGAATCAGTCGTCTACTTTTAAGACAGTTTCTTGCAGCTCAACGATGTGTACAAATAATCTTGCGGAATTGTTTGCTGTTGCGGAATGCGACACCCCAACTAGTCCTTGTGTCTATGATTACAGGTAGGTACGTACATGCCTACACTCTGTATTTTCCTAATTAATTCTATAAAAAATAAAAAACCATAATCAAATAAATAAAAAGTTTGGGGTATTTTAAAAAATATAAAAAAACGAGAAAGTATTTGTTTGATTTGTTACACGATCGTTCATTTGATACGATCGTTTGATTTGTTACACGATCTGTTTGATACGGTCGTTTGATTTGTTACACGATCCGTTTGATACGATTGTTTGATTTGTTACACGATCCGTTTGATACGATCGTTTGATTTCTTACACGATCCGTTTGATACGATCGTTTGATTTCTTACACGATCTGTTGGACACGATCGTTTGATTTCTTACACGATCTGTTGGACACGATCGTTTGATTTCTTACACGATCCGTTGGACACGATCGTTTGATTTCTTACACGATCCGTTGGACACGATCGTTTGATTTCTTACACGATCCGTTGGACACGATCGTTTGATTTCTTACACGATCCGTTGGACACGATCGTTTGATTTCTTACACGATCCGTTGGACACGATCGTTTGATTTCTTACACGATCCGTTGGACACGATCGTTTGATTTCTTACACGATCCGTTGGACACGATCGTTTGATTTCTTACACGATCCGTTGGACACGATCGTTTGATTTCTTACACGATCCGTTGGACACGATCGTTTGATTTCTTACACGATCCGTTGGACACGATCGTTTGATTTCTTACACGATCCGTTGGACACGATCGTTTGATTTCTTACACGATCCGTTGGACACGATCGTTTGATTTCTTACACGATCCGTTGGACACGATCGTTTGATGATCGTTTGATTTCTTACACGATCCGTTGGACACGATCGTTTGATGATCGTTTGATTTCTTACACGATCGTTCGTTTGATACGATCGTTTGATTTCTTACACGATCGTTCGTTTGATACGATCGTTTGATTTGTTACACGATCGTTCGTTTGATACGTTCGTTTGATTTGTTACACAATCGTTCGTTCGTTTGATACGATTGTTTGATACGATTGTTTGATTCGTTACACGATCGTTTGATTCGTTGACACCATCGTTTGATTCGTTTACAAGATCGTTTGTGATTTAGAATCCTAAATCTAAACGACTTTTTTTTCAAAATTTGGTATAGATTTGGATATTCTAATCTAAACTATTTTTTAATTTTTTTTTTTCAAAATAGGTATACTATCCTTACATGCACGTAAGAAGGGAAAAACAAAAAAATAGAAAAATTGCAAAAAAAATATGAAAATATGAAATATTTAAAATTGACTAAATCTATTAGTTTTGTTACCATTTGTATATTTAGGAAAGCTTCATAAAAAGTTTAATTTTTTTATTTTTGAATTCTTTTAAAAGGGATATAATTTTGGTTTCTTTGGTATTAAAAACAGCTACGCAGGAGGTGCAAGTGCAAAGGGAATATTCGCATGGGAGACTCTAACTGTAGGCTTAACAAACGGAAAAGAAAAACAACTCCGTAATTCCATAATAGGATGTACGGAAATCGTCCAAGGCAACGTTTTCGATGGAGCCGACGGTGTCATGGGCTTAGGCACTAGCTCCTATTCTTTAACTTACAAAGCCGCAGAAAACGCCAACGGCGGCGGCTTCTCTTACTGCCTTGTCGATCATCTCACCGATCGAAGAGCTGTCAGTTACTTCGTCCTCGGCGTTCCTACCCCTTCCACTTCCGCCTCCACTTCCTCTGCTAAACCTCCCGCCAAAATGTCCTACACCAAACTCTACGTTGGCGACCCTTACAGCAGCTTCTACGGCGTCGATCTCATCGGTATCTCCGCCGACGGCCAAATGCTCAACATCCCTCCTCGTGTTTGGGACAGCTATAAAGGCTGCGGTACCATCATCGATTCCGGTACTAGTCTCACTGTGCTTGCCACTCCTGCTTTCGATGTGGTAATGGAAGTTTTGACTTCGAGATTGAAGCAATTTCAGCAAATTGAGATCGAACCTTTCAATTTTTGCTTCAATAATAGCCAATACACTCACGACATGGCGCCGAAGCTCCGATTCCATTTCGGTGACGGAACGGTGTTTGAGCCGCCGACCAAAAGCTACATTGTGTCGGTGGGGGAATTCATTAGTTGTATTGGAATCGTTTCGATGCCTTTTCCGTCCCTCAATATCATTGGAAATATTCTTCAGCAAAATCACCTTTGGCAATTTGATTTCCAAAAGAGAAGAGTCGGTTTTGCCGCTTCCGAATGCATCTAAAAGAAATAATAATAATACAAACTTCATCATAATTAATTATTTTCATTTTCAATTTTTATTATAATTTTTTTGTTTCTATTATTAACTAATACATCTATCTTATTATTGAAATATATACCATCTCAAATTTCTCTTTAATTTTCCTTTTCTATACATACACAATATATGTCTTTTCTTTTTATTTTTTCCTTTTTCATTTTGGAATAACTTGGAGAGTGGAGATTTTTTTTTTTTAATTTTCTTTCTTGTGTAAAGAGTTGAAGAAGAAGATGATTGTATCTTGAATAATATTTACTAGAAAAGATAAAAAGAAGAGATATTCTTTGGTTCCTCCCTTTCTAATAAATTTGATCCATATAGGGAATGATTGTTAAACAAATTAATTAATATATAATATAAAGATAATTTCATGATTGGTTGAAAACTTTAGTCGATCACTAGAGTTTGGAAGCAAGTTTAATCCCTACCTTCTACCATTTCTACTATTGATGTACTACAAAAAGTGGGCAGATCTTAAGGAAAATGTGGACAAAGCATCTATAGATATTATTTTTGTGTGGGCATGCTTCATGGCTGAAACCCCCTCGTCTTTTCATTTGCCTTGTTTTTTACGTTACGTGGGCAGAACTGTCCATGGCAATTAAACTTGTAGACACACGATCATCATCATATTAGCAAAAATAGAATTTCTATCCACATTTGTTTCGCGAGCAGAACCTATTTCTACCAACATTTTTTTTTTTGTAAAAAAGACAACTTCTCCCCACGCTAAATTTATTGGCAAAAGTATATATATGCTGTGTCAAATACTTTTCTTTTATAAAAATTTGATTGTTGGCCAAGAATGATGGGTCGATAATATTTGTTTCTTTTTTGCCCACGCCCAAAACATGGTCAGAGCTTTCTAACTGCTATCTAGCAACCAAAAACAATGTGTCAAAAATTATTTTAATTTTTCTCACATTTATTTCTAATATTGTATGCTCCTAGATTCATTGTCAAATATATAGAACAATTTCCTGGCCTATAACAAAATATATCGAACATTATAACAAAAAATTTAAAAATGAAAACATTTTCAACGTCAAAATATTACAAACCATAATTCTTAATGTGTCTCTTTACACGAGCTAGATTAATTTTCATTTTGGTATACTAAAATAAACAAAAAGATATTAAATAGACAAAAAATGGTTAGCTCAGTTAGGAAGTTTTCACAAAAATAGGGTCATTCTCCACTCCTTCAAATGAATGGGGACATATTAAATTTTTAACTACTTGTTTCAAATAAATCAAGCGTATCAAAATAAATAAAGTAAAATTACATATGTATCCGTAAAGTGTATAAAATTACATCAGGTTGAGTCATGTATTGAACTTTCAATTTTGTTGCCTAGTAGTAATGGTGTTCAACATGTTCTAAGATTGTTGAAGATAAAGATGTGACTTGGTTCTTCACATTGGTAAAGGATCAATCTACCCAAGTTCATGTTAACACGATCGTTTAGATCATTTTAAATGATGGGAAAAATGCTTCAAATTTAAACGATTGTATTGAATTTTAAAAATTGTGTACCAAATTTAAAAATAATCATTTAGATTTGACGATTTTGTAACAAAATTAAACGATGGAATTAAAAAACCCATATTTAAATGATCACGTATAAATTGTAGTCATATTGAAATGATCGCCGTTGTAGCCATATCTAAACGATCGTCGTTGTAACCATATCTAAACGATCGCGTATAAGTTATAGTCATATCTAAACAATTACATTGTAGCCATTATCTAAACGATCACGTATAAATTGTAGTTATATCTAAACAATCAATAACAAAACTAAACGATTGCAAATATATTAGGCGTGCTTTGTTGACAGTGTGGTTGACGGTACATTTTTGGTATTTTACACGGTGGTCCTCTGGTAAACGATCGAATTGACAAAGAAAAATGATCGTGTTGACAATGGTAAACGATCGTTTAGATTATGTCAAAATGATATTTAGACGATCTTATTATTCTCGAATAAGAGAGACGAAATAGCTTCAAAGAATCTTGCCGAAAACGGTAAGTATGAAATAAGCGATTTAAACAGAAGAATGAATCATTTAAAAATAGAAAAAAGAAAATCTGGAAAAGGAGATAAAGAAATCTAGAAGAGAAATGAATAAATCACAAAGAAGAAGAAGAATAAAGAAAAGTAATGAATCGTCCGCAACACTCAAGAGCAAATATGGAATTTAAATGATTGTGTATCAAACATATTACCCAAATTTAGAAAAATCTAAACGATTGTGTAACCAAATTTAAATGATCATCTAACCAAAATTAAATGATCGTCTAACCAAATTAAACAATATAATTGAAAAAAATAAATCATTTAGATTTGGATAGCCAAAATCTAAACGACCAAATTTAAACGATTGTGTACCAAACAATAGCCAAATCTAAACTATCGTGTATCAAACAATAGCCAAATCTAAACGATTGTGTACCAAATATATTACACGGGTTGTTGATGGCGTGGTTGACGGGGCATTTTTGGTATTTTTCATCGTTGGCCTGTGGGCTTGTCCCGATTTTGGAATTGTTCTATACAGTGTAAATATTTTGTTACTTTGTTATATTTTAAAAAAACCCCTATATTAAATATGATATAATATAAAATTTATATTATATGAGATATAATATGAATTAAATTTATATTAATTTTATTTTATTAATATATATTTAGTTAATAGAATAACTCCCACGTGAGGGAGAGGGAGGAAGTTATTTGATAACTTTCCCCTTCGTCTCTCTTTAAAAAAGATATGGTTAAGATATTTTTTTAGTTACTCTTAGGATTATCACGATCTCTTTGCAAAAATCCCTCAGAAAAAAAAAGTTTTCCCTTTCACCAAACCAAAAAGCAAAGAAGCCCACAAACTCTTTATTGATTTTCATTTTGAGAATAAAGAGGAAGATTTCGTGGTGTTCTTTGGAAAATTCGAGGAGTTTCAAGGAGATTCTACAAAGATTGATTTCTTTTTTCTTTACCTCCTTAGAATCATGTTTAGTCAAAATTCTTTTTGTTTTCAAATTGAATTCCATTTACACGACGTTTATACGCTTCCGCTATGGGAATTCCATTACTTCAGCAGCTTCTATCCACTTCGTGAAATAGCCATTACTACCAAAATGAATCGGTGGTCATTTGATGTCTTTGACTCAATGGGTCCAATTAAATCCATACCCCACATGGAGAAAGACCATGGGGCCATCAATGCATGTAACGGAGAAGTTGGAGCATGCACTTTATTTGTATATATTTGACATTTATGACATTTCCTTGCATATTGAATGCAGTCTGATTCCATGGTCAAACAATAGTAACCGAAATGTAAAACTTACCTTGCCATCATATGCTCATTCGCATGTGTCCCACAAACTTCTTCATGAATTTCTTCTAAAATCTTTTCAACTTACAAGGCATCAACACATCGCAATAGAGTCATATAGTCATTTCTTTTGTACAATACCCCACTACTCAGAAAGAACTTCATGGCTAACTTTCTAATGGCATGCTTACTATTTTTCGATGTTCCTCGTGGATACTCTTGACATGCAACGTAATGCTTAATATCACGATACCAAGGTTTACCATTAGATTCTTGCTCAATGCTCATACAATAGGCTGGTGTCTTATACTTTTCCATCCTTATGGGTTGAACTTCTTCACGGTAAATTATTTTAAACATGACAAAAAGAGTGGCCAATGCATCTGCAACTTGGTTACTTTTAAGCAAGACGCGTTTAGATGTAATTGAATCAAAAGTTTGATCTAGTATGCGAATATAATCATTATAAGGGATCAATTTATAATACATTGTCTCCCACTCTCCATTCAGATGATGTACAACCAATAGAGAGTCTCTAAAGACTTGTAACATTTTTATTTTCATCTCATAGGTCATCCGCACTCTCATACTACATGCTTCATACTCGGCCATATTGTTAGTGCAATCGAAATATAACTTAATAGTTCAAGGGTACCACTTTTCGTTAGGGGACATCAAAATGGCTTCCCTACCGTGTCTTACTTCGTTTGTGGCTTCGTCAATCATCGTTATCCATGTATTCGGTGAGGTATTCACTATCGCCATGATATCTTCATCCAAAAAAATCGAACTTCATGGGTTTATAATCTTCAATCGATAATTCAGCTGCCAATCAACAACCACACTTCCCTTTATAGTCTTTCTAGTAATATGAACAATATCAAACTCTGAAATATCAAACTCTGATAAGAACACCAGTCATTTAGCTATTTTAAAAAATGTACTTCATAGGATCCATTTTTTAAATAAGTCACGTACTTCATGACTTTGGCTCATGATTTGTGAACTTCTTGCTTAAATAATTAACAACTTGTTCCTTCTTTCTAGTAGAGTCATGCTACTCTAGAACACATCCCATTAACCCATCTTCACTATGAAGTATAAAATTAATGGTCGTCCTAGAGTCAGCAGGACAAGGATAGAAGGGCTTTGCAAATAATATTTGATTTTATCAAAAGCTCTTTGGCAATTTTCATTCTAGTGACAAATCTCCCTTTTGCAATGAAATTTAATATCAGTTCGCAAGTTTGAGTTAGGTGTGAAATAAAATGTGCAATGTAATTTAACCTTTCCATAAAACTCCTAACCTCCTTTTATGTTTTTTGTGGCTTTAAATCTACTGTCGCTTTAATTTTGTTTGGGTCCACCTTGATGCCTTCCCGACTAATAATGAAGCCTAATAGCTTTCTAGAAGAAACTCCAAATATGCACTTTTCTAGATTCAACTTTAACTGAAATTTCCGCAATCGCTTAAAAAAGCTTACGAAGGGTAACCACATGCCTCTCTTCAAGTCTAGACTTGGCAATCATATCATCAACATAAACTTCAATTTCTTTATGCATCAAGTCATGGAATAATGTAACAATCGCTCCTTGATAAGTTTCTACCGCAATTTTTAACCCAAAAGACATTACTTTATAGCAAAACGTTCCCCCAAAGTGATAAATGTCATTTTTTCTTGATTCTCTGGAAGCATTTTGATTTGGTTGTATCCTAAAAATCTATCCATAAACAAAAAGGTGGAAAATCCAGTAGTATTATTTACCAACACATCGATGTGAGGAAGAAAAAAATTGTCTATAGGACTTGTCCGAGTAAGATCTCTATAGTCCATGCACAATTTGACCTTTCCATCCTTCTTTGGAACCGAGACGATGTTTGCGACCCAATCTAGCATCAAACTACTTTTCAACTTCTTCCTTGATCTTGATTAACATTTCAAGTTTCTATTTGCGAAGCTTTTGTCGTATATTCCTACATTCTGGTTTTGAGTGGTAATTGATGTGTTACAATCTCTGTATCTAAACCAAGCATATCTTGGTATGACCATGCAAATATATCTTTGTACTCGTGAAGTAGGGTCTCTAGATCTGATTGATCCTACTCTGAAACCAAAGTGCCAATTTGCACTTCTTTCACCTCTTCTGGTGTTCCCAAATTGACATCGATGTCTTCAACTCTAACGCCCCTATTATTGATCCTAAATTGTATCGATAAAAGGGAGAAAACGGTGAATTGAATTCCATGTGATCTCTATTAAATTGCTTAGAAAAAATATTGGAAGTACATAGTGACAGGGTATTAAAAATGCAACTTTGTAAAAACAAAAAAGGACGCCCTTATTAAAAAAAAAAAAAAAAAAAAAACAAGCATGCTACCTTAGGCGTGGTAAGAGGGTGCAAAAAATGTCATTACTTTTGTGATCCTTTAGTGACTTTTATCGTCTTCTTGATCTCTCAATTGTTCAACTCAAATTTTGATGGACACTAATAAATCAATGGATGAGGTGGAATAGTATTCTTAAAGATAACAATAATTGAGGTCTCATAATCTTCTTTACACTTTCTTTCTTCGGTTGATATTGAACAATATTTTCCTAGATCTAAATGTCTCGAATAAATAAGGTATATGCATTCTACCCTCCTTTATTTCGTGTGCCTCAAGGCATGTGCTTCTTTTTCCTTTCTTCTCTGCTCGATCCTGTTCAGAAGCTATTGGCTTATAGCCCAACCCAAACTTTTCCTTGGTTTTAGGAAGTGAAATCACTAATGGGTCTCTTTGATTATCCTTTCCCAATCCCTTGTGCATTTGGCAACCACTTTTGATCATTGTCTTTGCAATCATCAAAGATGTTTTAGACACATAACGATCCATATTGAAACCTTCAATTGGAAAGATAGTAGCATTAGCAACTTCAAACGATCTATAAAAGCATTTCAGAGCTTCTTCTGCTGCTTTGACATAAAGAAGTGATGATGTTTTCAATAGTACAAATTTGGGTTTTAACGACACTACAAATCAAAATATTGTGTCATTAAAAATAAAAAAAGGGTAGTGTGGGAGTAAAATGTGTCGTTGAAAATAGAAGTGACACACTATTTCTTGACACAATTTTATTGTCACAATTTAATTTTTCTTGACACATTTAAAGTGTCGTTAATTAACGACAAAGTCTTTGTGTCATTAAATAAATTTTGAAATGAAAAACAAAAAATTCAAAATTTTTCAATTCCCTATTTGCACGAAATTCAAAAAAAGTATTACAATTTGCTCAACATTTTCTCTCTCTCCCTACCAAAAAACGGAAAACAACGTAACTCATCTCCAAATCTAAGAGATTCCCATTAAACCCACTAATCTCACACCGTCTAACAAGCTCGCATCGTCGAACAAGCAAACATCGTCTAAGGGACTGCCGTCGAACCCACCAATCTAAGAGACTGTCGTTGAAGAATCTTGGCCGCTCCGATTTCTCTTCTCCCCCAGCTACCAGAAAAATGGGTTTTAATGACACTACTAATCAAGATATTGTGTTGTTGAAAATAAAAAAGATGGGGTGAGGTACAATTGTGTCGTTGAAAATTATTTATTGACACAATTTAATTTTTTTGACACATTTAAAGCATGGTTAATTATCAACAAATTTTTTGTGTCATTTAAAAGATTTCGAAATAAAAAAACCTCAAATTTCAAAATTTTTTAATTCCCTCTCTCACGCAATTAAAATTATATGACAATAGCATATTTTCTCTCAACATTTTCTCTCTTTACCGAAAACGCGAAAGCCTAGGCTCTCTCTATCTATATCATGCATACATTCATTATTTTTATAATTTTATACAGAATTAGAATTTAGACTCTATTACAAACCCAATGCAATGAAAAACACTTAAAACAAAGTTCGAACAAAGAAAAATGGGTAAATCTAAGATGAGAGACCAATTGGTAAATAACAAAAAAGATTCAATACTTCCACGCGTGTAAAACACCTTAAGGTCGCAAGTTCGAATCCCAGTCGAGCGTATTCCTTTATTCTCCATTTTCGAAAGACTTCACGCGCACCTTCTCCAGCCAATCTACGCATGCCACGTGTCGTCTTCTCCTCACGCACGCGACTTTGATGTCTTGTGTTCGAATCGCATAGACTGTAAATCATTTTTCTCACATATTTTCAATGGCAATCTTGTAAATATATAACAACTTTCCGAAAATCCTCTCCTTTCCGTCAAATTGAGCGCGTGCCTGGTCCTGAAGTTATGAGTTCGGAACCAATGAAGCAGTTATTTTCATTTCTTTTCTATATATAACTCATTTTTCCGTAAATCTTAATCAATTTTCAGTTATATTTTATCCATTTATAAATCCAATTCCAATTTTCACCCAAATTCTCTCTAAATATCATTTTTTTCAAAACTATCCCATCTCATTTTGTCATTTTTTCTCTAAAAAATATTCTGACAATCTTTTATTTCAATGGAGAAAAAATTCCAGCAAGATATTTCATCAATCTTTTATTCCAATAGAAGAGTAATCTTCTAAAAGGTAAGAGGATCATGGGTATTCAATTTCTTTGAGAGTTTCTTCCATTTTTCTTCTAATTTAGCATGTTGTTTCTTTATTTTTTGTTCAAGAACGAATTGAATTCCATGTGATCTCTATGAAACAATCTTTTAATTTGCTCTTGATTGTTTAATTAGTATGCAAGATACATTTTTTTTAGAAAATTAAATTGCAAAATTAAATTGATTATCTTTGTCTACAAGAAATTTTTTTTGATCTAATGGAGGGATAATATTCTAAGAGGTTGTAGATACAACATTTTGTCCTTTATTTATTTTTTTATTTTATTTATTTACTTAATTTTAATTTTATTTTATTTTGGAAGTTGGATTTGAATTTGAACTTAACTTTTTATTTTTAAAAACAAAAAAAAAATATCAGTCTCTTCTCTATTTTCCCTTAACTCAACCAATTTTCTCTCCCACTCCCACTTTCTCCAATCTCCCCTCTATTTTTCCTCAACTAACCCAATTTTCTCTCTCACTCCACCTTCTCTACTCTCCTCTCTATTTTCCCTCAACTAACCCAATTTTCTCTCACTCCCACCTTCTCCACTCTCAAAACACGATCCTGTCGTCATTGCCCTATAAAAACAAAGGAGGATTGTGTGATCAATTGGAAGGCTTGAAAAAAAGCTAAGCAAACTATTATGTCAAATTGGTTTTCAAAAGTAACTTTTTTTTTTTTTAATTTTCTCTTTTTTCTTCCCTTTTCAGAGTGTGATCAATTAGAACGATGTAGTTTTTCAAAAAAAATTTTGTTGTAATTTCGTTAATTTATTTTAAGGTGACTTTAATTTTGTTAGCGTTAGGCGGTTAAGTTTAGGCCAATTGGCTTTACTATGTTTTTATTGTTACTTCAAATTTAGGCCATTTGAGTTTACTATGCCATTTGAGTTTACTATGCTTTTATTGGTACTTCAAATTTAGGCCAATTGAGATTTAATGTGCTTTTATTGTTACTTAAAATTTAGGCCAATTGGGTTTATTGTGCATTTATTGTTACTTCAAATTTAGGTCAATTAAATTTATTGTTGCATCAAATTTAGCAGATTTAGGCCAATTAATTTTAATGTGGTTCGAATTTGTTAGATTTAGGTCATTTGAGCTTAATGTCATTACTTGCTTTAATTTTGTTAGATTTAGGCCAATTGAATTTTGGTTGCTTCAAATTTAGTAGATTTAGGCTAATTGATTTGCTTCAAATTTGTTAGATTTAGGACATTTTATTCTATATTCTTTAAATTTGTTAGGTTTAAGCCTTGTTAATTTTTTTTGTTTATTATTTACTAATTGATTAGACTTGTAATTTTAGAGAATAGTTTGTTAGGTTTGATATTTATTTCACAAACATGTATTCAACTTGTATATTATATCT